>NC_047517.1:422771-490271 GCF_902827115.2 Pseudochaenichthys georgianus
GACATTCAGTCACTGTATATAAGCGGAGCACCCGTAAAAAAAAAGTAAAAAAAAATAATGGCTCGTTCGCGGGCGAGAGCCGGCTCCCGTCGTTCACTTAAAAGAGCCGGCTCTTAGAGCCATCACTAGTATGTATGTATCCGGTGCCGACCCGTGTGGCACATTTTACATAGACATCGCGCCCAAAACTCGGACCCCCGAAAAGGGTAAGCAACCTTTGACGCAACTGTTGACATCCATAGGTACATCTACATTTAATCTATACATAGGCAATAACGACCATAGCAACATTGATGTGGGTCAGACCAGTAGTGGGATCACCGGTAACGTCTGGTGGCACACTGAGATCATTCTTGCAGGCCGTAGGACAAAATGGGTCATGTTATGCATGCACCCTTTTCCCCCAGGACTCATCAATGTCCGTGCCAGTTCGTCCGCGCTCTCTGACCCAGGTTGAACACCTCTGCGCGTTTATGGCTCTGACAAGGCCCATCAAGGGTGAAGACCGCTAACCGAGTGGCGTTATGCTAGGCAGCTTCCCCCCATGCAGTAATCGGTCTAACTCCCCTTTGCGTGAATCCACGTTTGATACCACATACGCAAAGTACCAACCCGTCAGCCATGTGCCCCAGTCATTTGAGAGGGATGAAACACAGCCTCTGCATTCAGAAGTGTACCACAAAACGTCTTTACACCACCTTATTTTTTCCTAGGCACTACTACTGGTTGTACTCGTATCCTACGGAACACGTGCAGTTACGGTGCTTACAAAATCTCGTATTGTCGCATATCCGGTGCCCCTGAAAGAATCCTTTCTAACGTATCATTCCCTGATGTTAAACATATTTCCCTCCAACTGGCCTGGCCCAGTGATGCTGGGTTTAGCGCGCCACAAGATTACGTTTGGTTGTGCGGCGACAAGCTCTATCAAGTTCTGGCTCCCCTCTGGATAGGTACATGCACTCTAGTGGATTTGAATCCAGCAGTCACTGTACTCACGTCCTTAATGTACACGACACATCATTACCCAGAGTTCCAACACCCCGACCACCACAAGGTAAAAAGAGATCTGACGTCCGCTGGAGCTAAATTCATGGGTGGCCTGTTCCCATGGTGGGGTACAGTAAACGATGCCCATAAAATAGATACCTTACACGTCCGGCTAGAGAACCTCACTTACGAGACGACGCAAGGCTTCCAGGCATTGCCCCCATTCATAATAGCCTCTAGGAACATGATCATGCAGCACCAATTTGCTCTTGACCTTTTGTTCGCCTCAAAGGGTGGCCTGTGTCATGTGATCGGTGACTCCTGTTGCACTTACATTCCCGACGCCACCAAGAACATCACTGACACCGTGCTGCATCTTAACAACCTGTTAGCCGACATGAAAGCGGATGACATATCCAACGCAGGTGGCTGGGACAGGTGGTCCTGGCTAGGATAGTTACACCCCTGGCAATCATTTTTGGCCTATTAATCAGTTGTACCTGTTTGATTATCCCAATACTGAAGAAATGCGTTTCCAGCATGGTATCCTCAGCTTTCGTTCAGTATACTGCTATTCCATTACACGACAATCCTTTGCGCCACAGTGAGATAGACCAGCTAGAATCAGAAGAGTCTGATTCCGACACTACAATATAATCATGTGTACCCTCCTCTCTTATGCTTACATTATATTGGAGTCTGTCCTCCACAAAAACAGCCAGTTTTCTATGATATATTTGTGATGTGTTTACTTAAACCAGTGATGGAGTGTATTCATTTGTGTTATATCAGTCTATCCTGCCATTTGGTTTTTTTATTGATCAAGTATGATCAAAAGGAGAGAATGTAGTGGACATTTTTATTATATCCTTATATGCTTAAACCAAATGCTTCTCATTTCCTGAGATGTACTGTTTTCTTCCATCTACTCTACTTGGGGTTTATTCCCAGGCGCCTGGGTTTATTCCCAGGCGCTTCAAGGCTACTGGGAGACTCATACACAGTCACACAAGAACTTCCCTACTCTGAGAACCGTTATGCTATCTACAACTCAAGGACAGAAGATGTCTAATAACAATGTGACCGTGTGAAGACAGATTTCTAACTTTCCCACTCCTTTCCTATATAAGCTTTGCTACCACATTGTATGGCGCACACTCACGCAGACTATTCATGCTCTGTGAGACCTGTGTCTTTTTTCATTGTATCTTATGTTATTTGAAGCTTCAATAAATAACTAGAAAGACGGTTCTGTCTGATTCACCATTTATTTGTTTTGATCACTTTGACTTGTACTCTCCACAGTGTTGGGTCCTAGATTTCCATAACCTTGTGCACCAGGCGAACCTGTGTACCCACACTTAAGCACTCCCCCACGGACTAAACCAAGAGGGAACACCGGTCAGAAGTTCGTGCCCCTGGTAACACTGAATAACAAAAAAAATGGGGGAATGCCATTATTTTACCCTCAGACACATGCATAGAGCACCCCCAAGTCTTACATGTGTGTAGGCACAGTTGGTAAGATTTGGCAGGGTATTTCCATCGGAAGTTGACATCACATTTCCATTGTGCGGACAAGTGTACATTTGAAGGACAAGTCCCACGTTAACTCTGTCCATAAGGCAGACATTTTCCTTACAGTTATAGAAGCAGCTGACAACCAACACACTTGTGTCTTTCAAATCTTTTGTCACAAACATTGAAGCTCTATTTTTCCTCTCCTGTGTGGACTCTCATGTGTGTCTTTAAATTATCACTCCGTGAAAATTTTTTTTACAGACTGAGCAGCTGTGTGGTTTCTCTACTGTGTGGACGCTCATGTGTCGTTTTACATCTCTTTTCATTGCAAAATATTTCTTACAGACTGAGCAGCTGAATGGTTTCTCTCCTGTGTGGACCCTCATGTGTCTTTAAACGATCACTCTGTGAAAAAGCTTTCTTACAGACTGTACAGGTGAATGGTTTCTCTCCTGTGTGGATTCTCATGTGTGCCTTTACACCTCCCCTCTGTGAAAAAGCTTTCTTACAGACTGAGCAGGTGAATGGTTTCTCTCCTGTGTGGACTCTCATGTGTTTTTTAAAATTCCACTCCGTGCAAAATATTTGGCACAAACTGAGCAGCTGAAAGGTTTATTTTCAGCACTACTTCGTAGATCACTGACAGATTCATGTCTATTTTTCAGTGAGTTTGAGCCTGATGCAGGTTCTCTGGTCTCTTTCCAATCAGCACTGTCTTCAGTGTCAGGTTCAGAAGAGTCTCCAGTGTCAGGTTCAGAAGACTCTTCAGTGTCGTCCTCAGTCTTTGTTTGTAAACTGCTCCCTGGATCTGAGTTCCTGGCTGGTTCTGGTCCTCGACAGTCATCTCCATCAGCTTCTGTTTCCATGTGTTCAGTTTGTCTTTGATGAGGCTGTGAGGACTGAGGTTTCTCTTTATCATCTTCACTCTTCACAGGGTCAGGAGTGAAAGTGGACTTGGTGATATCAGCCTCCTCCAGCTCCTGAAGCTGCTCTCCCTCCTGACTGATCCTGAGTTCCTCCTGTTCCTGCTTAATGTGTGGGGGGGGCTCTGGGTCCTTGGTCCAGACTGGTGCTCCACTCCTGCTGGTCAGGGAGAAGCTCTTCTTTAACCACCACCAGCAGCTGGACATCTGCTGGAAACAGGAATCACACAGTCAGAACAAACTGTTAAGTGTTAGCATTTAAAAATCTAATCACCATTAAAATGGGAAAGATTTTGCAGCCCTAATTAATGCCTTTTTTTTATATTTCCACATTATTTTTCTTAGTCCCGCCTATTGTGTATTTCTGTTGTCTCAATTCACCTTATGTAGCCCAGCCCCTTTCCACTTCCAGTTAAAAATGAAAAAGGGTTTTTTCTTCTGAAGTAGCACTAGCTGCAATGTAAACAAGGAATTGTATTTGGGATCGTTCAGAGATACACTACGCCTACAGTATAACATTTAAATACTCTTGTTACAAATTAAAATCCTGCATTCAAACCTTATTTAAGTAAAAGTATGCAAGTATTAACAGAACATTTTACGGTACCTTCTTATGTAAAGTAATGATGGTGCAGTAAAATGTTCCCTGTCAGTGTTTAATTTATGATGTTTCTTGATTATTTCGTATGTTGCATTTTACTGCTGTGCATGTTCAAAGTTGCGCTTGTATAAATGATTATAGATGAGGGAACCTGCTAAATATTAAAATGTGTGTGTTTTATATACAGTACCAGTCAAAAGTTTGGACACCTTCTCATTCAATGTTTTTGTTGTGTTTCTACTTTGTAGATTAATACTAGGGATCGACCGATATGGCTTTTTCAAGGCCGATACCGATTATTAGTAATCAAGGAGACCGATAACCGATATTTGGAACCGATATACATTTGCAGTAAAATCAGAAAATCTATAGTGTCAAAATGTAGAATAACACAAACTCCAACACAACTCAACACAACTTCTTTGAAATGCATTTAAGCATAGCCTATATTATGTTTAATGAACTTTTAAACATCTTACAACTGGTTTCCTCTCTGAGCTCTTTTCTTTAGTGCAGCCATCTGCAATGAGTTAGAGAGAGACAAGAAGTGGGGCTGCAGGCTGACATGCTTAACTAACAATAATGCGTCTATCTAGCATAAAATCCCAATAAGCTGCTAGCAACTGCAAAACACTAGTGCTAGCTAATGTTTTGAAAACTATTAAAAGTGAGGCTATTACAGTAGACCTAACGTTAGACTAGTAGCCTCACTTCTAATATTTTGCTAAACATTTGCTAAATACATGTTGATTAGCTAATGAGCTTCACAGATCAACCTGAAAAACTGCGAGGCTCCACTCGCAGCCCCCCCTCCGCACCACAGTTACGGAGCGTCCACACTACAGCTCCAAAAATAGCTTCGAGCTGGGCGTGTCTGGAGCTTGGGGATTTTATTCAAGCAACACGGCCAACAACCAATCACATGAATCTCCCGCCCCCGACATACAAAGCAAAACCCCCCGGGGATTGTATGCGAGCAATATATATATAAACTCCCCAAACAGGCGAAAACCTACCAGTTTCCCCCACTGTCTCTGCCACCTCCCTCCATGCCTGGTTCCTCCGGTTTGTATCCCGGTAGGTGGAGAGGGTCTGGTCATACAAAAGGTGATTTTCTACGGCGATAGTTAGTTTCTCCTCCATCTTTTTTTGAAATATAGAAATGAACGGCGGGATATCTCTCCCAGCTTAGACGCGGTTTGATTGGCTAGCGCTTCAGCTGTCAGATTTTGGGAAACGGGATTTGATTGGCTGGCGCTGGCTACTCCGGCGTCCAGGCGACCAGAAGTTGAACAATGTTCAACTTCTGGTCGCCTGGGACGCCTGAGACGCCTCGCTCTGCTACCCACAATTCAGTTCGGCGAAAAAGCGCGGCTACGTGACGTCACCCCATTGAAAGTGAATGGGCAGCTTGGAGCAGCTTGGAGCTTTCGACGCTGTAGTGTAGACGGGCCGTTACTGTGCTGGGAGACGCTTCACGCACCCCCAACTCTGACTGACTTCCCGCGTCCCTGTGTAACTGGGAAGCTGATATAATTGGATCAATAGATCGTGCTGTTTTTGCAACTTCAGCATAGGGGATTGGGATGTTTATTGAACTTCGGCTTTCAACTGATTTACCTTCGAAACACATGTATGGCTCTGCCGCTCAGCGCTGCTGCTTGCCTCTGTCTGTGTCTGCGTTCTTCGCACCTGCCTGTAATCTGAGAAGGTCCCGCCTCTATGGCTGGCTTCCGCCCGGAAAATCTTCAGTGTTGATTGACACTTCAGTAATAGCCTATCAGATAGCGCTGTGGGCGGGACATTGCTCGTGTACAGAGAGTGGTGACTGCAGACAGAGAAACGGCTGCATCAGAGCCAAAGTGTTATCGGCAATTTTATAAAAAAAAGGCCGATACCGATAATCGGTCAAATGAGGAATATCGGCCCCGATAATCGGTCGACCACTAATTAATACTGAAGATGTCAAAACCATGAAAGAACACATATGGAATTATCTAGTTTACAAAAAAATGTTTAAAAAAAATCAAGAATATGATTTTTATTTTAGATTCTTTAAAGTAGCCCCCTTTTGCCTTGATGACAGCTTTGCACACTCTTGGCTTCTCTCAGTCAGCTTCATGAGGTAGACACCTGGAATGATTTCTACGACCCGTGGTGTAGCTGGCTCGGGTTCCCTCCTTCTGTTTGTTTCTTTTGGCCAGTCCTCCAGACCTCTTTTCGCTTGCCAGATTGCTTGTGTGAGTAAACGGCTGTTCTTCAATAAATGATCGTTATCAAGTACTGGTTTTTGCGTGCATTATTTTATGTTGCGGGTCTCCCCACGAGCCACTACCACGGAGTAGAGGGCGGGTCGTAACAATAGACACGTATTTTCTGTGTTGTTTGAGTTTTACTCGCTACAGGGTGTACTTTGAGGGTTTGTGACTTTGCAGACCGTTTGCAGAAAAAGCTACATAACACACAATAAATCAATGTTTATTTATACAGCCCAATATCACAAATGTTACATTTGTCTCAGTGAACTTCACAGTTTGTACAGAATCAGTATGACAATACGACACCCTCTGTCCTTACACACATCGTACAAGGAAAAACTTCCGGAGAAAACCCACAGTTTAAAGGAAAAAGGGAGAAACCTCAGGGAGAGCAACAGAGGAGGGATCCCTCTCCCAGGACGGACAGACGTGCAATAGATGCCGTGTGTAAATTGAAAAGATAATACATTTACAACATAGGTAGTCCAAATGTTTGGAAATACATGTGTCTATAATAAGAAGATGAGTCCACTTCGATATCAGCTGATATTTAAATGCATTTATCTTAACTATCCCCCTTATTTAAAGCAGTATTTTGTACCCTACTCACCAAATCATCAAGTTAGACATTCTGTTCAGATTTATTTCTCTGTCCCCTCTGCAAAAGAATTGATTGGCAGAAGAGCGTTCATTTTCGAAGCCCCAACAGACTGGAATACTTTACCTACTGCTATTAGTTCTGTGCATCTTCACTGGTCTCACGATTTGATTACGATTATCCTGTTAACGATTCGATTAAATTCGATATCCCGATGCATCATGATTCATACCAATGCGTTGAATCCTCAATTTTCTATATTACTGCACATGGCTTATTTTTCATCAATGCATACATG
Organism: Pseudochaenichthys georgianus; assembly: GCF_902827115.2. NCBI lineage: Eukaryota > Metazoa > Chordata > Actinopteri > Perciformes > Channichthyidae > Pseudochaenichthys > Pseudochaenichthys georgianus. The sequence goes on from NC_047517.1 coordinate 429,961, forward strand.
CAGTAAATACATATGAACTCTCTTTTTATTATTTAGAAAGTGCTTCAGAAATCGATAACAAATGTCTTGACATTAATTTATAAACCAAAATAAATGAATTGTATAGGTCTAGCCTCCCTATATCTGTGTGTGAAATTTTCCATCCTCAAAAACAAAAAAATAATGCTTCTGCAGTCTAGCTGCAGCTTCTAGCAACAGTCTTCTGTAAAAAAAAAAGGACACTGAAGGTCCTGAATGTGGCATCACACACAGGACTTGAGTCTGAACCGTAGACTGTATATGGGTCTGAACACAGCAGACAACAGGAGTATTTACAACAGCATATAACAACTAAAATACTGCATGTGGGTGCACACTTACATTCTCTGTCTTACTGTTACATAAATCCCATGAATGTATGAGATTAAGTTAGCTTCATTATATCTCAGTGATTAAGTGAATAACAAAGTTTCTATCGGGTCACTATCAGCCTGTCACTCATTATTTTCAGGGAGGGGGCGGGGTTTGGAGGAACAGAGGAGACGGTGATCGCGGAAGCTTTTTCCTCCTGCCTTCACAAACGTATATATCGTCTGAAAATTGCTAGAGGACATTCATACTCTGCAATCCAAGACTTAATTAAATCCACCAAAAACCTGACATGATTGTAACGCGATTATTTTTGAAAAACATAAATCCCTGTGTCTCTGAGCCGCAGCGACACGGAGTGATTCAGAGCGGGTCCTTCTGCTGTTGGTTCTGGACTGGTGTTCTTGTGTTGGTGGATAAAGCACACCGTGTTTGGTGTTGCTGTGCCGCTGTCACGTCTGTTCCCTGATCTCTGCGTCACCGACCGATTTGATATTAAAGTGACAGAAAAGAAAACTTTATAGTAAAGCCGCGGCCGTAAAATCAGGAAGCAACGTTACTACGCTATAATCGATTAGCTTCCGTCACTGCATCGATACCGAATCGTCCACATCGCAATGCATCATCGAAACGATTATTTTCAACACCCCTAACTGCTATTAGATCTCTTGCATCATTGGGTATATTTAAACATGCATTATTATCTCACTTTCAACTGGTCTGTACTTGTTATTAACTGATATTGATGAAACTGATTTGCTCGACTGTCTCAAATTGTAATGATTGTGTGCATTGCTTGAATTGTACCACTGTATGTGGTTTGTCTTGTGCGTCATGTTTTGCATTTTGTCTTTTTGTTTATGTATGTCTGTAAATTGTTGCTATTGTCGGGACCCCCTTGAAAATGAGATGGTGCATCTCAAGGGGTTTATTCCAATGAATACAAATGTCTATATATCCACCCAGGACTTATGATCCAGGACCACAGCAACAGGCACAGCCACGACTCAAGATCCAGGGCTTGCGATCCAGGACTCAGGACCACAGAAACAGGATCAGCCACGACTCAGGATCCCGCCGTAGATAGACACCAAAAAGAAAATGTGGGGAAGCTGGGTTATTCGGAACATGAGAGTACACAGGTACAGACAGAGAGAAGGAAGGAAGAAGTAAGGTGTCCCTCGACAAACTAAGCCTATAGCAGCAAAACTAGGGGCTGAATCTAATCAGCCCTAACTATAAGCTTTATCAAAAAGGAAGGTCTTTAGCACACTCTTAAAAACGGATAGGGTGTCTCCCGCCCGAACACAAACTAGAAGCTGATTCCACAAATGTGGAGCTTGATAAGAAAAGGCTCTGGCTCCCATTGTACTTTTAGAGACTCTAGGAACAACCAGTCACCCTGCATTATTGGAACGCAATGTTACGTAGATGGAAGTAGGCGGTCCTTGAAATGTATTTTATGCGGGAGTTAACCTGTTAAGCCCGAAGGTCCCCGCCGGCGGGTACTTTAGTTATTTTTTTCACGACACTGTGTCTCGGGAGATCTTAATATTTTAGAACCTATTAATGTGTTATACCAGATTAACGGGAATAATCTCAGCTAACTGACGATACAAACCATTTTTACCAAAACATAACACAAGTCTCATAAGAAGCATCTAAATGACCCGAGCGAAAAATGCTAACCTATTACTGCACCGATAATCACTCCTAGCTCCCTTATTACTTATCCTAGGTGCACATCCAACACATCGTTTATGATCGCAAGGAGACACATAATCTAACGGTGCCCACCTCAACATTGAAAGATGCAAACTCGCGACGTTATCAACAAAAACGTACATCAAAACAAGTGGTGCTAGGTAGCCCACAGCGCTAACATGGCTTACCTTCGTCTTTGTCTGGTCTAAACTGGTCTTCAATGGCATTAAAACGATAAAAACGATGGTGTAGTTAATCCATAGGTTAATCCAATGTGACTGCGTCCCCTTTGAAATGTTCTGATAATCCATAAGCAATAAAACAGCTTTCCGTTGCTTGATATCAGAGCAGTGATATTTCTCCCCTCTGCTGCAAGCTAGCATGCACAGAGACGCAGCCTTTTTTTTAACATGAGTGTGTGTGGGACGATTTCCCTTGGATTCTATTGGCTCCAACGGTCAGAAAGAGATTTCACATGTCAAAATCGAACAAGGGGGGCCAGAGATATGGAGAATCCACCCAAATGGCCCCAGAAGAGGGTTTTTTTGCTAAATCTGTCTAAAAAAGTCAAATATCACTTGTTTTGCATCAATCTTGATACAGGGTATTATATATGTTGTACTTTGGATTCCTAAAGCTTTTAGTCTACTAACCATAGACTGTATATATAAATGGACGTAGGGTCCGTGACGTCACCCATAGGATTCTGCAGAGTTGCCGTGAAGCCCTTAGTAGGCGGAGGCGGAGTCGGCCACTAACGGCTAAACAGTGACGTCAGAGTTCAACTACCGCCTTCTCCAGCCTGCTCCAAATAAGGGCAAAGAGCCGGAGCCGAGGGGGACCTGCTGCCACCGAGCTGGAAGTTCCAGAGCTAGCTGAAGCTACCAAGCTAAGCTAACATGCTCCCCATCTGCACGCTGCCGTCGCATTTTACGTTTCTAAGGTAAGCGGCCTTGAAACTATTCAGCAAAACTAAATAATAATCTAAGTTATTGATTTTTAGCATAATACTTCAGAATCTTAAAACCCCTTAACGTTTGTATGCAATTGTGCTAAATTCAACACTGGAATCAAGCAAATATTAATGTTTGCATGACATTAGTTATTTATATTTTGATATCACTTAACTATACGTTTAATACATTTAAGTAAGGTACATGTGATGGTAGCTAGTTAGTGCTCTTACCTGTGAGGCCTCCTCCAAACAGCATAATAACCAGACTGTATCATTAAAACTAAGTACCAGTTCTAGATCCTTGACTTTAGACAAACAATTCAAAAGACAAAATGTATTTAAAGACCAATCTTTATTTGAATATGCCTCTTAACCTGATATTAGTTATACAGTAATAGTATTGACAATCTAAAAAGCAACTCAACAGTCAACTTTATGTTTCTTATTGTCTAAACCATTTATTATTTTCATTTCCCCCTCTCATATTCAGTGTGGACGGATTGAGACAGCGTGGTGTCCAGAGAGCTGCAGAGACTTCAGGGAGAAACCTCCGTGTGATGGACGTCCTGTCTGTTGGTTTGGAGAGGACTGAGGGTCTTTCCTCTGCGAGGAGGACCAGGGCTGATGAAGTAGCCCATGCTGGGCAAAGCTGATACCAACTGCACAGGCCTAGTCTGTCACTTTATTTGACTAAATGTGTTACTTATACATTTAATATGTTTACACCTTCTGTCCATATGTGCTTTTTATTTAAAACATTTGATTAACTTTGGTTCACATTTTTTTTAATTCTTTATTTATTTGGAGTCACATTATAATACAAGTACAGTTTTTCAAATCATCTATTTTTAGAGACCCGACAGTGACAAATGAAATAGCAAACAAAATTAGTCAAAATAAAATAAAAACTAAAAAGTACACAGGGGTTGTTTGAAATAGAAAATGTCTACACATGTACATATGCATTCATATCAACATACATATATGCATACAATACACCCACACATACATGTGTCCATACATACACATCTATATACATTCAATCGGTGTATAGGAACAGTCAAACAAGGGATGGTCGTCTTTGGGATTTGTAAATTCTCCACTTTTTCCATATTTCCTCAAATGTGTTTTCCTGTAGCCTCATTGAGAATGTGATTCTTTCCATGATATAGATTTCATGGATGTTGTCGTACCAGTTGTCAAGAGAGGGGATGTCTGCTTTGAGCCATTTTCTAGTTATTGCTTTTTTTGCTGCAACAGTAAGAATTCCAAATAATTGTTTTGTTTTTAAATTTGAGGGGATTGAATGTACGAGCCCAAATAGAAATTCGTCCCAGTTTAAAGGGATTTTTTCCTGTAGTATTATTTCAATTTCTACATGGATCTTTTGCCAAAAAGTTACTATTAAAGGGCAAGTCCAAAACAAATGGTAGTGATGTGCTAACTGAGAACCACATTTCCTCCAGCAGCTGGGGGGCTGACTGAGCAGGGCTGAACAAATACCTGCTCAGCATCTTCCAACTAAACATTCTGTTGGTGCCTGAGCTCGAGACCTTCCATTGAAAAGTACAGTAGCTTGTCCAAACTTCGTCAGGGATGGTTTTTTTGTTTCGTTTTCCCATTTGTGTTTTATATAGAAAGTATTTTCCTTTTTAATATCTTGAAGAGCTTGGTAAAGATTGGAGATTACTTTCATCCCTGTGTCTGATGTGTATGCACTGGTGAAAACTATTAATAAAGGGTTTTCAAGGGCCTTCTGGCTGTCTGACAGGGAACTATATAAGTAATGGCGTACCTGTAGAAATCTAAAAAAATCACCGTTATTCAACCCATATCGATTTTTTAATGTTTGAAAATCATACATGGTTCCTTTGCTGAAAAATGTGCAATATGAAGTAAGGCCATGTTTGGCCCAGCCTTTAAATGTTGTATCTAGCTTGCTTGGGGTGAAATCAAGATCATGTGAGCACCATCTTAATATCTTCATTTCCTCCAGCAAGTCCCTCCTGGTGCTGGCCCTCAGCCATAGTTTTAAAGAGAGGCTGATCCAGCGGTTATCTTTTTCCAGTACGTTTTTAATATGTTTTTTATCCCCTAACCTTGCCTCGATTGGTACTTCTCCTGATACATTATTCTCAATTTCTTTCCATCTAGCTCTGTAGTCTGGCTTGCACCAGCAGAACAAGCTTCTTAATTGGGCTGATATATAGCAGTCCTTCAAGCAGGGGAGCGCTACTCCTCCCTTGTTTTTTGCTAGTTGAAGAGTACAGAATCTAATCCTTGGTTTCTTCCCTTGCCAAATGTACCTTGATATGGTTTTATCCCATTCGTTAAACTGCTTGTCTGTGATTTCAATTGGTAGATTCTGGAAAAGGTATAAAAGTCTAGGTAGGATGTTCATTTTCACTGATTCTATTCGAGATTCAAAGCTCAGCACTGGGATCAAGTTCCATCTATTTATGTCTTCTTTTATTTTCTGATTTAGAGGGTTAAAATTGAGTGTATACAAGTCCTCTGAATCTTTAGAGATGTTTACTCCCAGATATTTTAAGTGGTCCAGATCCCAATTAAGAACAATGGTCGAGTCTATATGTTGGCTTGGCTTGTAATTAAAGCTCAGTATTTGGGTTTTTGTTATATTGAGTTTGTACCCTGAGACAGAACTATAAGTATCCAAAAAGGTCAGTAAACTCAAGAAAGATTCATCTGGGTTTGACAGGTATATTAATATATCATCAGCAAATAATGATAATTTATGTTCCTGGCCATATACTTTTATGCCGGTAATATTGTTATTTTGAGTAACCCCCAAACTCAGAGCTTCGATATAAATTGCGAATAACAGAGGGCTAATTGGACATCCCTGTCGTGTCCCTCTCTCAAGGTTGAAAGAATTTTATATGGCTCCATTTATTTTTATTCTTGCATAAGGGTTGTCGTACAATGCTTGAACAGTATTAATAAAAGTCTTGTGAAAGCCAAACTTTTCAAGAACTTGGTATAGGAAATTCCAATTAACTCGATCGAAGGCTTTTTCTGCATCAAGGCTCAAAAGTACTGCCTGGAGTTTGTTTTTGGATATATGTTCAACTATGTGTAGAGTTCTGCGGATATTATCTTGAGTTTGCCGTTGTTTGATAAATCCTGTCTGATCTAGATTTATTATCCGAGGGAGGATTTCTTCGAGTCTTTTTGCCAAAATGTGGGTAAAGATCTTATAGTCTTGATTTAGCACACTTATTGGACGATAGCTTCCACAGTCACATTTGTCTTTCCCTTCCTTTGGTATCAGGGAGATTACTGCTTCGCCCCATGAGGGGGGAGCTATACCTGTCTGAAGCACGTGGTTAAAGGCATCCCTCATTGTTGGGATCAGTAGATCCATCATTTCCCTGTACCATTCAGAAGGGAAACCATCTGGGCCTGGGGCTTTATTGGGTTTTAAATCAGCGATTGCCTTTGCTATTTCTTTTCCCGTAATTTCTCTAATTAAATTGTGATTTTGCTCATCCCTCACTTTAGGGAAAGTGATCAAGTCAAGGAAACTCCTGATGTTGGTTTTATCTATTTTAGGCTGTGTGTATAGGTTTTTATAAAAACAGACAAACGTGTGTTGTATGTCTTTTAGATTACTAGGTGTATATATGTGTACTTGTTTCAGGGTCTTTTATTTTGTAAATTGTGTTTTCTATCTGTTGTTTTTTTAGTTTGTAAGCCAATAGTTTTGCTGATTTACCTCCTACCTCATAGTAACTTTGTTTTAGAAAGATCATTTTATTTGTTATGTTGTTAGAGAGGATTTCATGGAGTTCGTTCTTTTTTTTATCTATTTCCATTTTAGTTTTTGTGTTTAGGGTTTTCTTATGTATATTTTCTAGATGTTTTAGTTCTGTTTGAAGCTGATTTGTTTTCTCTTTTCTTTGCTTATTTATGTTTGAGGAATAGCCAATTATTTGTCCTCTTAGGACAGCTTTGCATGCATCCCACAAGATTATTGGGGACACTTCTCCATTGTCATTGTCGTTCAGATAATCTTTTATATGGGTCCTGATTTGAGGCCTAATTTGGTTAAGAATTCCTGTGTTCAATCTCCAGATTGTGCTTTTCCTTTCTAGTCCTAGATTTAGTGCCATGGAGACCGGGGCATGGTCTGATAAGTCCATGGTCCCTATACTGCAATTTTGGACCCTGTAAAAATCTTTCTGATACATAAACAGATAATCGAGCCTTGAGTATACTGAGTGTGAGTGTGAGTAAAAGGTAAAATCTTTCGTAGACGGATTTAGGTCTCGCCATATATCTGAGAGCCCTAGGTCTCCCAAGATCAATGTAATGTTCTTGGTGATTTTTTTCCCTCCTGAGGAAAGGGGTTTTGAAGTATCTAAAGTTGGGTTAAGTCTAACATTGAAATCTCCCCCACAAATTAGAATTCCTTGGGCCTCCAATGTTATTATTTCAAAAATGTGTTTGTAAAATGACCATTCTGATCCCGGGGGGGCATATACATTCAGGAGGGTAACTAAAGTGCCCTCCAAATTTCCCCGAATCAGAACATATCTCCCATCTTTGTCCTTTTTTTCATATGTGCATTCAAAGTTTAATTTACTGGAGATTAAGACTGTTACGCCCCTCCTGGATCCCTTTCTGTATGAGGATGAATATGAACTGAAGTTCCACTTTTTAAGTTTTTGGTGTTCCTGTTCTGTTAGATGAGTCTCCTGAAGGAGGGCTATTTCAACTCCATCTCTTTTTAATTTTGACATGACTTTATTCCTTTTAATTGGGTTTCCCAGACCGTTCACATTGTATGTAATTACTTTAATTGACCCTTTACTCTGCATGCTGGTTATTTGCCTTTATTTTAAATCCATGAGTTCCTACATTTAAATCATTTCCAACATCCCCTGTTGTATATATAACATTAATAAAATACAAAACTATAACCAAAAAAAATGTAACAAAATAATATCCACAAACATAAATGACATTGACTTCCAGATTGAAGGCCACATATTGTGCCTTGGAGTGTTGGAATGTGGAGGGAAAGTCTCTTCCTCTTATTGATGGAAGGGGGCCCTCTTCAGCCCTTAAGCTGATACATAGGTCCATAAAATACAGAGGGTAGCAAACCGACCCGAAATGTGCCCACATGTGTCCGTGGTATAAGCGTTCTATTCAGTTTGCTCTCAACCTTTGGGTAGAGAGGAAAATAATGATAGTAAAGGCAAGTTTATTTTAAATGAAGTCAACATGTGTTTTCCATCAAACATGGTCCTTTTTCTACTCAAAGAATGAGGCCAAGGTGCCGTCTCAGCAGATGAGTTTCCAGTCTTCAACAGAAGGTGTGTTTCTGCTGTCCTGTTCCATCACTGTTAAGAACAACATGTGATGATAATGACCAGATTCCTTCAAAGGAATGAGAACCAGAATACTTCACTACCATGCCGAAGGGCGGCGCTGAATATTCTGCATGGTATAACTACATTCTAATATTATAATATACAAGTTGAAATCACCTTCAAACATATGACTTTGTAGGTAGTTATTACTTTGTTATTGCTGATCCTGAAGCAGCTTCACACACACATCTTGAACTTCCCTGCAAGCCTTCTTAATGGTTCTCCCTTGTTTCTCTCGGGCCAGTTTGCTACTTGATGACAGACATGTTGGATTGTTCTTGTTTGAAAAGTGTGGTACTGTTTTTTTTGTTATATCCGTGATGATTAGGTAAACCTATATACTGTATTATATAAATAATAATCTATGATCTATATACATTATATATACATATTAAACCTATCTTTTTCCAATTTTTCAGATTATAAAAATATGGCGCTCCACCAGTAAAGGAGCTCCACTATTCCAAAAGCATACGTTTAGCTTGAAAAGATCAAAACAAAGATATGTCTGCAAATAGGAATAACACATAAATAAAGGAAGATAATAATGAGTAGCTTCTAATGCCAGTATAAGCCACAGTACAGGGGATCTTTTAGGATGTCAGACTAATCATCTAAACCCTCAGCAGTCTCAACTGCTTCTCTTCATACTTCAGTTAGCATTTGACCTCACGTTGGCTAACATGTGTGCTATTGTTAGCATTCTACAATTTCAGCACAACTGGACCTGAGGACAGTTGAGTCAGACAGAGTGCTCTGAGCTCGACTAGCTGTGTGTGAGATGTCCTAAACTGCCTGACACAGCACAACGTGTAGAGCAGGGGTGGGGAACCTCCGGCCCCCGGGCCGTATACGGCCCGCGAGACCATTTGGTACGGCCCTCGAGGTAATTTATAAACACACGCAAAAAAGAAAAAAATTAAAGAAATCTAGACCGCAAAATAATTAAACAAGCGAGTGCCTGTTTTTCCTGGCAACGGTCCATGGTCCTTGAACACAACACGAGCCTAACGTCTGACAGGGGTGCAGTTCTACCGGAGAGCACCAGAACGACTTCAAACATCGCAGTATCCTTAAGGAGCCGTACACATGCCGCAGTTTCTGCGTGGCTGTGTCTTTAGTTGAAAGCCCAGTGGCGATCTGCTCATCTGTCATTCTGATCATACAGTCAATAACTTTGTTGTTATTAGCATCTGGTTAGCTAGCTATGCTAACGAGTAAAGGAAGCTTTTTCTACAACCAGTGAGGTAAAGGCACATCTTTATATGATCATTATAGTTATTATAAAACAAGAGAATAAAGTAAACGGGTATAAAATACTATATGACAGTACAAAAAAGTTGTTATTAATAAACAAGAATACAGTTTGAAAGGGAAGTGATTTATAAAATATCCATACAGAAAAAGTAAATCTGCTTCCAGTTCTGTTTCATCTGGGTGTTGAGAGATGTATCCATAGATCTCTTCATGTTGCTCTCAAAGTGCACCAGATTGATGCTTTCATCTTCAATATTTAAAAAAACCCTAGAGGAGGTTATGTCTCCCCCCCCCGCTTAAATAATGTTCACATGGATAGGAAACTAAATACATTTGCACACATCTTGTGTCCATATCTTTCTGTTTGGTGGTCATGCCACAACCGTGCACGTGGATGCATGCGTGAGTCATGGCAAGATATCAGGATTGAGAGGTTGCTTTTTCTTTGCACAGAATGAAAGAAAGGCCAAATGGATGGGCTGTGATTTTTAAGCAGAGGTCAATAATTTGTACGGCCCTCGGAGGATGTTGAAAAAATTGAAATGGCCCTTGAAAGGAAAAGGGTTCCCCACCCCTGGTTTAGAGTGTAGTGAAGCAGACACCTGGGCTGAAGTCGAATAGTCCATTTAGCTTAGGAACCTTCCTAACCGAGTGAAATGACCCGGAAGTCCCTCAGTGGCAGCCATGATAAGTGCCGTTCGAATTCTCCAGATGAAAGGAAAGGAGGTTTCAAACTTCCTTTATAACCTCCTTTAGCTTAGGAACCACTGGACCTCCCTAACTGACAGGAGAAGCGAAAATGCTGCCCCACAATGCCTTGCAGCCTCAGCATTTGCTGTCACTCAACAGTCGGCCGTTCACGGAAACAACCGATTATGACGGAGAAATGATATCATGAAAGTTACGGTGCTTATTAAGCATTTTAAAACATAGGTGGTAAGTAGCCAAAGTGCTTTGTTTTGAACGTTCATCAGTATTATAATAAAGAGAGAAATATGAACGTTAGTTTTCACTGAAATTATCAAATAAAGTCAACATTTCAGTCTTTACTGAGCTGTGTGGGGTTTGTTCAACTTTTAAAAGATGTTTGAATGGTGATATACACAGTGATAGATGTTAAGGACTAACGTTTATAATAAATACATCTGTATTTATTTTAAGATCTTTAGTTCATACAATCATACGTATTGGGATCATTGGTATTAATGTGGACCGGAGGGAGAGGGTGACGAGCAGAAGTTTCACTTTCCTTTTTTATTTCAATTCCAACTTTGGTCCTGAAGAATATGTTTCTCTGTTGTCCACGTTCATAAAGCAAAGCAGCAGCATCAGAGCACGGTGCAGAGTCTCTAGATGAGTTCACAGCAGTCCCTCGTTCTTATTAAACATCCATGTTGTAGTCCGCTGTATAGAAAACTGTGGTTTCCATAGTTCCCCCACAGCAGCAGACGCACACAATGACGTCCGCTGGCGCATCATAAACACGTCGGATAGTGAAAGTGCATTCGGATTCTCTAAAGTACCGCAGTCTCTTCTCCTAAGTCCTTTTGAATTCTCCTATCCACTATCCCTTAACCCCGTGACGTTTCACTCAGAGGTCAAGGAATAGACGATAGGGTTAGAACTTAGGAGCTGATTTTTTAAACTATCCGACTGCAGCCATGGGTAGGCTGCCTCCATCTTGACAGTGGAAACACCCGGAGACAGCTGGGGCAGGATGGGCTCAACTACTGGCCTATCACTAACAGGAACTAGCAGCTCCTTCAACGACAAGACACAGACAATAAAACCACTGCTTCTGTCATGCATTCCAGGTGCAGTACCATGAAGCAGATTAGCATTTAGCTGGCATGGCAACTGACTGACTGCAGTGCATAAACAGTGAAATAAGAAACAGCTCAGCGAGAAAACCAGAGAACAAATTAGCCACTTGTGCAGAGACTTCAGTCTGGATTGAATTCTCTATCTGTTTTCTGTACTAACGTTAACATAAACACATCGAAGGTTTACACATTGCCAAGTGCTGACCAGCTCAGAGTCATGCAGCAATGTTTTTCGTGTCACACAGAACGATTTTAAAAGCAATGTATTTCTATTGGTAGTATGTTTCGTGCCTGCAGCACGTCTTTTTGTCCGGTCGGGTCGTGGAAGACCGGAAGCTGTGTGGTTCATAAAAACATGTTCTTACTCAATATCAAGTCACGATTATTGTTTGTATTTTAAATTGTATAATGTCGGACTTTTTTTGTCGTCTGTGAGGAAATTAAATGGGGCTCAGAATACTGAAATCTGTATTTATTCAATATTTGTTCCTTCTAATTTGTTATTTACTCAACAATAACACACAATTATCCTCGTTTTTATTTATTTGTTTAATTCTATAATATCGGGCTTTTTTGCCGAATTTCAAAATAAAGTCACCGGAAACAGACGTAGGCGATACACACCCACTGAACTGATTACCCAAGATCCTCAGCTATGGTTGAAGCTCGGTGATGAGATGTTTTAGCCGCAATGCACGTTGGGATATGGTGTTTATGCAACATGAAATCCGAAAACATAAAAAAAAAGAAAAGAAGAAAAAATACTTTATTCCGAGTGTGCTTGCTTTTCTCTTTGAAAGTCATCACATAACGGCATTGTAATACACGGTTCGGCTGCATTAAAAATTACACATCTGCCGTAGTTCTTTATTTAGAGAGCCCTGATGAGAAGACTTCTGGACAAACAGGAAGAACTGCCACCAAAACTGAATATGTGACAATTTCTCTTCACACAATACGTCTCCTTGCAGTATCAATACTAATTCGTCTGACTTTTATATTTGATCCAATTGGTAGATAGGTGATATTTACACCATAACGGTGCACAGCTGATAGAAAAGGACTTGTAGTTTCTAAAGATATTACTGATTTGTTTTGAATATAAGAATGTAAATACTGAGTTGAGAGAATAGTCAGGGGATGTGGGTAATGGGATACACATCTAATCAGAATGTCAATAGCTTACCATTAAATGACGGATATGCCTTTCTATCTGTGATGTTTTACAAATCAGATATTAATGTGTAGAAGTAAAACAAGAGAAATAGTATAGCAATATCCTGTAAAATTATGTAAAAACATGAATAAAACTACACATCTTCAGATGTTATACATACATAAGTGTCCTACACTAATAATAAAAAGTATAATTTGTTGTGTTAACACTTTAAACTTGACCGTTTTGTAACCCGCACCGCCTAGTGGTTAAATCACGTTATTAAATGTTGTTGTTGAATGTGTTATATTTGATGAAAAAAATATTAAGAGTACTTAGGGGGAGAGTAGAAGGTCTGTGATAGAAATATAGAATATAAAAAAGTCAAGAAGATACTATAAGTGATCTCTACAATAAAACAGTTTAGTGCACGATGTACAAAGATATTAATATGAGGAGGTGCAAAACAGACAAACTAATTAACCTTTATTAACACATTAAAGAATACTTTAGGTTAAGGTCTTCTTTCAAATAAGAAAAAAGCTTTGGGGGTATCTATCTACAGATAAATATTAAGCCTGACAAAGTGCTTAACGTCTAATATATTGCTTTCCTGCAATGTTAACTATGTTGAAGCACTTATTTTAACTGATATTATACATATGGATTATACTCTTATGTATGTAGATAGAATAATACATGTGCAGAATGTGACAGTTTAATGGTGGAGGTACACACATATTGATAGATGTCTTGTAATGCACTGTTGAGGAACCTGTGACCCAAGTTTTTCATTCATTGCAACTACACCATAGTTGTGTGTATGATATGTCAATAAACCTTTGAAAATCTTGAAAGGGATGTGCAAAATAGCCATAATATACAGTCTTTAATGAACTATTAGTAGAGAATAACGAGTAATGAATATACTTTATTACTCGTTTCCATTCATGTCAATTGCAGATACATGTTTAGTCTTCTCAAGCACCAACTATCAAATATCTCTCCTGATTGTTGGCACTTGACAATCACCTTACCTGAATTTTACTGTAACTAAAGTCTGATTTAAGGGTTGTTTCTATTTCACATCATTAATCAGAATCTGCAAAGTAACTCAAATAAATGTAGTGGAGTAAAAATACCAGGTTAACTTCTGAATGGAGTAGAATTACAAAGTAGCAATGAGCTGTCATGTGGGTATATATTAATGCTGCGCATTATGGACACAAGCGATTATCACCCATTTATTAATTATATGTTTTACATTTGATAACACCAATGTGTCTCTTACCCCCTAAACCTCCAGGGGTGTACACAGTTTAAAACTGGCAACTTCTAATTGTGGGAAAAACCCTTTTGCAGTGTGGTGCCCTCAGTATTATAATGGCCTAAAAGAACATTTGCGACATTAAGCAGTTCAGTTATTTATAGATCTTTTTCATGAGCGATGATAAAAAAAGGATTGTGAGATTGATGGCAAGTTATAAGCGTAAGCTGTTGTGATGCAAGCTCTTTATTCATATTAGAAATAATTGACATTAACCAAAAACAGGGTTTGTCAAATGGTCGGCCTCCTGGATGTTTTGGGCGTGACAGACTGGTGTGAGAGTCCTTGTTGTGCACTGAAGGGATATCCAGGAGAAGCTGGAAGAAATGTCTTTGTGAAAAGATGTGCGCTCTTTGCCTCACTCAGGTGCTATTGCATCCTGACTGAGAAACATATGGGTCTGCCATCTTTCCTATCTTGTTAAACTGCATTTCAGACGCTTAACAACAAACACACACGCATCTAGCTTGCGCTACACATACCCCCCCTCCAGAACTACACTCGAATTCAGGCGACCTTTCACCTCCACTTCATTAAATGCATGGTTACAAGATAACAATGTGAGTTAATTGATTTAGATAAACATTTTAAGTTGCAAACATTAATTTATAAGTTGTGTTGACGTAATAATGTTGGTAATTACATCAACTTAATATTGTGTGTCATTTGAACTCTGATTTCTGCGTTAAGTGACTTCACTAAATTCAAGTTGTAGTAAGTATGTAATTGGCTTGATAACTTCATTGTTCTACACCTTGAGTTAAGGGTTTCAAGTCCACTCCCACTTAACATGCCTGGACAAGTTCCCACAGTTAAGACAAATAGAAATATACAAAGGACATTTTAAGGTGAGTGTCAGCTTGTGTCATTCAGATACAGCAGATAGCCTGTAGTTGCCCTGTAGGCAAACTGCTGTTTGACCAACACTAGCAGCCTTTGAACTGTGGATAGTTCTGTGAGAGGATACAAAGTATAGAGGCTACTGTGAGAGTACAAATACTTTGGTTACTATTGTGATATCACTTTTGATTCAAAATGAATCTCGTGAAGCAGATCAAGGACGCTTCTTGAGGTAGGATCCTTATTTAGAGTTGTCATTGAAATGCAAGTTGTTGGCAGTCTCCCATTCAGAATATATTCATCTAGGTCTTTTCTCTTTTTTTCCTTTTTCAAAAATAGCACAATACAATGAAGTACGCAGAGAACTATAGCATCCACTGCCTTGTCGTGTCCTTGGAGAAAAGCAAGAGGACCTTTTCAAGGAGTTGAGCGACGTAATTCAAAATCTTGAAATAAAATAAAATCCATGGACACAGGACAAAAGCACTGCTCTCTGTCTCAATGGCTCTGAATTCGCTAAGAGTTTAAAAAGTATGCAGTTACCTAATTCATTATCTCTGATGCGCTAACCTGTTATTTAAAGTGCTTCAAAAGGACATGAGTATGGCCTTCCTCAGTGACCGGTCCGCCCAGGGTCTGACCGCACGATGCAGCCATCGTGCTCCAGGGAAACACATGAGCAAGCATTCTGCGTTAAATGTGTTCACACTGTTTGAAACAACGACTGTCGGCAGTGCAAACATCTTTGTTACATCTCTTCTTAAAGGGATGTGAGATCTGCAGACTGGCGGCCATGGAGAGTTTGTTTCTGTAGTTTCACAAACACTTTACAGATGTTACACATTAGGCACTGGTTTTAAATCTGCAAAGGCCTCTAACCTCGATGTGATGGCAGCATGTATTAGCTGTGTCCCCGTGTCCCACGGTAATACGGCTAATGCGTTTATTTATTATTTGTGGGGCAATTTACATTTGTGTTATTTATCTTTTTTATCAAGATTGAAATGAAGCTCAGCGCAAGTTCTCTCAGGAAGACGGGGTGTTTATACATTCACTCCACAGCTGCTTATAACCAGCTCATCACAGGCATCTCTTTAACCTATCACATTTCACCTCATTCTCCAGCAGCCAATCAGCGAGCTGCAGCCAAACTATAACATGGTTCTCCTCTCTCCTGCAGTCAGCTGTGACTTCAGGTGTTCATGCACCTTATCATACTGTGTGGCATGTGTCCATAAATGTTCAAACTAAATAAAGTCTCTCCTGATTGAAACATCAGGTGTTGAAATAAACAACTGCAGTTCAAAATAAAAAGTGAATTGCCTAATATTCTTGTTGTGGAATCAATTGATTTCTTTCTTTAAAGGCAAAAACATGAAAAAGCTAAGAAAAAAACTGATTGAAAACAATATATTTGGAGCAACTTAATTTATAAATGGTTGTCACCTTAAAAACTTGTATCCCGAATGATGGTAATTAAGTACATACAACTTAAAATTCCTTTTAAATCATGCGGTAAAACTAGTCGGAACAACTTAATCTTTTGAGTAATCAACTTAAAAACTTGTGTTTATGCTCCAATTATGAAGTAAGTGGTAATTAAAAACACGTCTGACTGTAGAGGAAAAGCCTTCTCCCCTAACTCAAATAACTGTGTTGCTTTAAGACGATGTCATTAGAAGTTGTCTTAACTCAATAAACATCGATGCAAACTGTTGCGTTGATTTTCTTTGTTGAGCCAAGGCATCTGGTTTTAGAGTGTACCATCTATAGTCATTTACTCCCACTGCTTTGTTACATGGATTTGTGAATATACCATTGTACCAAAGTAACTGAAATGCACCAGTACAGTTCCATGGTAGAGACTCACCTGGTATAAACTCTTCTGGCTTCCCAAAGGCCTCCACTGGTCTCTCTTGGTTGGGCAGGGGCTGAGGAGGAATCTCAATGGGCTCCTGGTTGATGGTGATTGGCTTATTGACAGGCGGATTGGGTAGAACAGTGTAGCCCATCCCACCGGGACAGATGTCTTTGAACTTGGCTTTAAAATAAAAAATAAAAGAGAAATAGATGGGGTTTTAAGTACATACAAACACATGAGATGCAAAATGTTCAGAGTGTGTTTTGCATCCTATTTCAAAAGCAATGCAAGACAATCCCATAGAAACAAATCCTGATAGAAAAGAGACAGCCAGCATCACCATGGAAACATCTGATTGCTGCTGGAAAAGCACAGTTTATTGATATTAGCTAGCATGTCTACATGTACGCGCGTACACACACACACACACACACACACACACACACACACACACACACACACACACACACACACACACACACACACACACACACACACACACACACACACACACACACACACACACACACACACACACACACACACACACACACACACACACACACACACACACACACACACACACACACACAAACAAACAGTGTTTATCCGAATGATTAATCAGGATGATTTGCTCTGTCCATCCCTGAAGTGAAAGAGCAGTAAGCAGGAAAAAGAGCTTTGTCCTATCATGTCCCCTTCTTATGGAATAAACTCCTCATGGACTGCCGACTGTCCCTCCTCCCCACCAATATCAAACCAACAGGGTCTCTGTATCTTAACAGGAAATGAGGGATGGGTTTCATTCAAAACAAAAGGCCCAGTAAGTAACTGTATCTTGTTTATTTAATAGGGTTCCCACTGTATTTATTGCATCATATTACATCATTGTTACATTATACATTCATTCGTTATGATGAAATGTATTTTCTTTAAAACCTCTCTCATGGAATGTGTTTTTATCAAAGCCTCCACCTTTATACTGATGATGTTTGTCTGGTTTCAACATCCATCAAAAAACTGCTTCTATTGCCTTAGCAGCAACAAATTATAAAAATAATTCTTCAAGAAAGCACGTCAACCTTTTCTTGCCCAACACTGCTCTGCTACCCTGCGACTGTTGGCCCTCGCAGAGAAACTGAATATTTTACTTGGAATAGCTAATCTGACAAGTATGTCAAACTTTACCCACCTGTTTAACTGTGAGGCATATTTCTCTCCAACAACACAGGGTTTTAAAGCAATATGTGCCTGCCACAACAAACTATTTTAAAATACATTGAAATGCACAGATATGTTACCAATTCAATGGAATGCAACTTCTTAAAACTAATATTTTCCCGAAAATGAATTGCCGATAAAAGGAGTGGAAAAAGAATGGCTACTGTGAAAGTCTTTGCTAATGTAACCTAATATTAACTCTAAAAGCAACAACTTTGAAATGTTGTGAAGTCTGAGCCTAAATGTATCAGGAATAATATAATGTGAGAGAGTTCAAATACACATTATATAAACTTATTTATGAATATTACTTAGATATTTTTTACTTGGCATTTACCATACTAGAATATTGACTTAACATTATGGGAATTTGAACCTTCAGACTTTGAATGTAACATTCTTAAAGTTGAAATCAAGATTGTACATTCGTAAAATAACCATCTAAAACTGTAAATGAACAGTATATAAATGCAACTGAACATTCATAGACTGTATTTCCTTGAATTGCAATTACAAATGATATAAGTGTAACTCAACATCTTAGAATTGTAATTGTATTGTTATTTAAAATAATACAATTGTAACTTGCCAATTCTACATGTGTAACTCAACATTCTACATGTGTAACTCAACATTCTACATGTGTAATGCAACATTCTACATGTGTAACTCAACATTCTACATGTGTAACTCAACATTCTACATGTGTAACTCAACATTCTATATGTGTAACTCAACATTCTACATGTGTAACTCAACATTCTACATGTGTAACTTAACATTCTACATGTGTAACTCAACATTCTACATGTGTAACTCAACATTCTACATGTGTAACTCAACATTCTACATGTGTAACTCTACATGTGTAACTCAACATTCTACATGTGTAACTCAACATTCTACATGTGTAACGCAACATTATACATGTGTAACTCAACATTCTACATGTGTAACTCAGCATTCTACATGTGTAACTCAACATTATACATGTGTAACTCAACATTCTACATGTGTAACTCAACATTCTACATGTGTAACTCAGCATTCTACATGTGTAACTCAACATTCTACATGTGTAACTTAACATTCTACATGTGTAACGCAACATTATACATGTGTAACTCAACATTCTACATGTGTAACTCAGCATTCTACATGTGTAACTCAACATTCTACATGTGTAACTCAACATTCTACATGTGTAACTCAACATTCTACATGTGTAATGTAACATTCTACATGTGTAACTCAACATTCTACATGTGTAACTCAACATTCTACATGTGTAATGTAACATTCTACATGTGTAACTCAACATTCTACATGTGTAATGTAACATTCTACATGTGTAACTCAACATTCTACATGTGTAACTCAACATTCTACATGTGTAACTCAACATTCTACATGTGTAACTCAACATTCTACATGTGTAACTCAACATTCTACATGTGTAACTCAACATTCTACATGTGTAACTCAACATTCTACATGTGTAACTCAGCATTCTACATGTGTAACTCAGCATTCTACATGTGTAACTCAACATTCTACATGTGTAACTCAACATTATACATGTGTAACTCAACATTCTACATGTGTAACTCAACATTCTACATGTGTAACTCAACATTCTACATGTGTAACTCAACATTCTACATGTGTAACTCAACATTCTACATGTGTAACTCAACATTCTACATGTGTAACTCAGCATTCTACATGTGTAACTCAACATTATACATGTGTAACTCAACATTCTACATGTGTAACTCAACATTATACATGTGTAACTCAACATTCTACATGTGTAACTCAACATTATACATGTGTAACTCAACATTCTACATGTGTAACTCAACATTCTACATGTGTAACTCAACATTCTACATGTGTAACTCAACATTCTACATGTGTAACTCAACATTCTACATGTGTAACTCAGCATTCTACATGTGTAACTCAACATTATACATGTGTAACTCAACATTCTACATGTGTAACTCAACATTATACATGTGTAACTCAACATTCTACATGTGTAACTCAACATTCTACATGTGTAACTCAGCATTCTACATGTGTAACTCAACATTCTACATGTGTAACTCAACATTCTACATGTGTAACTCAACATTCTACATGTGTAACTCAACATTCTATATGTGTAACTCAACATTATACATGTGTAACTCAACATTCTACATGTGTAACGCAACATTCTACATGTGTAACTCAACATTCTACATGTGTAACTCAACATTCTACATGTGTAACTCAACATTCTACATGTGTAACTCAGCATTCTACATGTGTAACTCAACATTCTATATGTGTAACTCAACATTCTACATGTGTAACTCAGCATTCTACATGTGTAACTTAACATTCTACATGTGTAACTCAGCATTCTACATGTGTAACTCAACATTATACATGTGTAACTCAACATTCTACATGTGTAACTTAACATTCTACATGTGTAACGCAACATTATACATGTGTAACTCAACATTCTACATGTGTAACTCAGCATTCTACATGTGTAACTCAACATTATACATGTGTAACTCAACATTCTACATGTGTAACTCAACATTCTACATGTGTAATGTAACATTCTACATGTGTAACTCAACATTCTACATGTGTAACTCAACATTCTACATGTGTAATGTAACATTCTACATGTGTAACTCAACATTCTACATGTGTAACTCAACATTCTACATGTGTAACTTAACATTCTACATGTGTAACTTAACATTCTACATGTGTAACTCAGCATTCTACATGTGTAACTCAACATTATACATGTGTAACTCAACATTCTACATGTGTAACTCAACATTCTACATGTGTAATGTAACATTCTACATGTGTAACTCAACATTCTACATGTGTAACTCAACATTCTACATGTGTAATGTAACATTCTACATGTGTAACTCAACATTCTACATGTGTAACTCAACATTCTACATGTGTAACTCAACATTCTACATGTGTAACTCAACATTATACATGTGTAACTCAACATTATACATGTGTAACTCAACATTCTACATGTGTAACTCAGCATTCTACATGTGTAACGCAACATTCGACATGTGTAACTCAACATTCTACATGTGTAATGTAACATTCTACATGTGTAACTCAACATTCGACATGTGTAACTCAACATTCTACATGTGTAATGTAACATTCTACATGTGTAACTCAACATTCTACATGTGTAACTCAACATTCTACATGTGTAACTCAACATTCTACATGTGTAACTCAACATTCTACATGTGTAACTCAACATTCTACATGTGTAACTCAACATTCTACATGTGTAACTCAGCATTCTACATGTGTAACTCAACATTATACATGTGTAACTCAACATTCTACATGTGTAACTCAACATTATACATGTGTAACTCAACATTCTACATGTGTAACTCAACATTCTACATGTGTAATGTAACATTCTACATGTGTAACTCAGCATTCTACATGTGTAACTCAACATTATACATGTGTAACTCAACATTCTACATGTGTAACTCAACATTCTACATGTGTAACTCAACATTCTACATGTGTAACTCAACATTCTACATGTGTAATGTAACATTCTACATGTGTAACTCAACATTCTACATGTGTAATGTAACATTCTACATGTGTAACTCAACATTCTACATGTGTAACTCAACATTCTACATGTGTAACTTAACATTCTACATGTGTAACTTAACATTCTACATGTGTAACGCAACATTATACATGTGTAACTCAACATTCTACATGTGTAACTCAGCATTCTACATGTGTAACTCAACATTATACATGTGTAACTCAACATTCTACATGTGTAACTCAACATTCTACATGTGTAATGTAACATTCTACATGTGTAACTCAACATTCTACATGTGTAACTCAACATTCTACATGTGTAATGTAACATTCTACATGTGTAACTCAACATTCTACATGTGTAACTCAACATTCTACATGTGTAACTCAACATTCTAGTATTACACATTCTAGTTATATAACTCAATATTCTAAAATGTAAACTTGCTAAAGTAGAATTCCAGAATTGTAACTCAACATTCTAGAATTGTAACTGAACTTTTTTAGAACTCTGACTTAAGAAGCTAAACTTGTAAATTACATTTTCGAATGTTAACTACACATTGTAGTTTTATATCTAAACATTGTAGAATGTTACCATAACTTTCTATCATTTCAACAGTAACTTAACATTCTAGGATTGTACTTTAACGTTCTAGTAATATGATTAAACATTCTTGAATTGTAACTCAACAGTGAAGGCATTACACTTGAGATTCTTGTTTTGTAACTGTCCTTTCTTAACCCTTAGATGCACGAGTGACTGGACCTACTCTCTTCCATAAGTGGCTCAAAAAGGACCCGTATTAGAATAATGTGTTTTTATGCCATAGTTGTCATTTTGGTTAAGAAAAATCACTTGTATAATATTTAGTATTATATTTTGGTTCACACTAGAAAACATTTTTGACCGACTTATGGACGCTTGGGGTAGTAATACAAAAACTACAATTTCTTAAAATTAAAATTAAAAATTTGAATGGCATGATATCCAAAACATGTTTTCTGAGGAATAGCTGGAATATGAAATGATAAAAAAATTAATCACAAAGATACTTCAAGAAAACCACCTCACCGGGTCAAAAAAGACCCACTTATGCATCTAAGGGTTAAATGACTCAACAATATTTGATTGTAACTTAAGAGTATAGAGTATATAACATTGAGTCTGCTATAGAGTATAGAACATCACCATTCTATAACGGTACTTTAACATTCTATCAATGAAACTTGAGATTCTAGATTGTAATTTCACATTCTAGTTACTGTATGTACATGTAACTTAACATTCTAGGATTGCAATTCAACTTTCTAGAACTAATTTGAAATTCTATAAATTCATTTTGACATTCTAAAAATGAAGAGCGGAGGCTAAATAAAAAAATAAAAAGACAAAAACATATTTTGCATAAAGAGAAGTCTGAGTGTCATTC
Organism: Pseudochaenichthys georgianus; assembly: GCF_902827115.2. Taxonomy (NCBI): domain Eukaryota; kingdom Metazoa; phylum Chordata; class Actinopteri; order Perciformes; family Channichthyidae; genus Pseudochaenichthys; species Pseudochaenichthys georgianus. The sequence goes on from NC_047517.1 coordinate 452,921, forward strand.
TTTGCTCTTCTCTCAGGAAAAAATAAATCTCTAAATCTGATATAGCAGACGCTATTAAAACATCTGTGCTCACTATTTCAGGATCCACCATTGTTGTTTCTAATGATCATAATACTCTTGCCTCTATGTATCCTTGCCCACACCTAAAGCCCGCCTGTAGCTGCTGGTAGATCCACACAGGGCTGGAGGACACTGAGGAGTCTGGTCACAGGAAGCAATACATAAACTGATAAGATAGATTTGTTTACCCACCCCTAGGAATCACCAAAAATGTGTATACTCTGTCGCTCTGCTTGTGTGGCCTGTTAACTTGCAGGACACCGGCCCACTGGGCAGAGTCACCCGGCCCACTGGGCAGAGTCACCCGGCCCACTGGGCAGAGTCACCCGGCCCCACAGCATGTGTTTCAATGACTTACAAACCTTTGCTGATTTGCCAAATGACAACATGTAATGGTGGTAGGCATTATCTTTCTTCATACTTAATGAAGTGTTCCCATTGAGACAGAATACATGTCCGATGTTGCAGGGGGCCTTACCTGTTCCTGGAGGGGGGCATTTGTCACAGCGAGGGCCCCAGGCTTTGCCCACACTGCAGCAACATAGCTGTTTGCTCAGCTGGGTGGACACTGGGTGCAAACACTGCCTCCCTGAGCTGACCAAGCGGAAGCAAGCCCCCTTTTCCTCTGGGATGGCAGGGGTGTTGGCTAAATAGGAGCGCAGGGGGGGGGGGGGGGGGGGTAGGAATCGGTGCACCAGAGTTTAGAAGAAACATACATGGGGAAAAGAAAGAGAAATAAAGAAGTTCCCTTCACCAAAGCAACTTTTCCAACTGCTATGACAAACATATTTCTAAAACAACACCAGTGCATAGAGACACACTCAAATATCACAGTTCAGAGTCAGGAAGTCTAACTTTGTGATGGCACAAACAACTATATTCGAAACAATTACAGCCAACAGAACACAGAATCTCATTCAAAGAGCAAACTAAATGTTAACGCTTCATGCACTATCTAGGTCATGCGCTGGCTCAGATGAAGGCATGCAGGAAAGGTTGGCTCAGTTTGTGTCTTCAAAGTCTTATGGTGTAATCAAACATCTTTGCAAAGTCTTGAATTGGAATACAGGCACTTGATGAGATGTTGGTGAGTGAGCTAGAGTTTGTAAAGTAATAGATAGCATCATGAAGTCTATTCTATAGTTTGGGGCTGAAGGGTGAAAGGACAGGTGCTGGGGGGTAGTCTGGCTGCAGGAGGACATGCAGGGGAACAGTGCTGCGCAGCTGAGACGGAAGAGAAAAGCATTGCAGTATTCTAGAATGAGGGCATGAATAAGTCATTAAAAACCGCTTTTAGTATTGATTTGATTTTCGTGATGTTGCAGAGAAAAGCAGAGCTTGTTTATGTGAGCACCCAAGTTTAAGTTCTGGTCAAAGATAATACCCAGTGTGTTTGTGAAAGGTTTAACACTGGGGGCCAGTGTCGATGTAGGATGTTATCTTGAAGACTAATCTGGACCAATGGGAAGGACCTCAGTATTGACTGATTTTGGATGAAGGAGTGATATCCATGTTTTGATAGTAGTCATGGACAGTGCTACATTCACCCATGATTATTAGCTTAAGGGACAAGTAAATATATGTATCGTCAGCATAAAAGGGATGACAGATGCGGATGAATTGTTTAAGTATAGGCAGAAAGGTATGAGTCCGGGGATTGAACCCTTTGGCATAGCGCAGAGTAAAGGGGAAGATGAAGATGGCAACCTCAAACTGCTTATTTGATAGAAAAGAGGACAAACAATGAGAGCAGAGACGGGGGACCATCCCGATTGGTTGAGATGTTCAACCAAAAGAAACCTGATCACAAGTTTGCAAATTTCAACCAGAAATCATGGTGCGGTTAGACACGTTGAGAATGATTGTGTCACGGCTGTTTCATCTTGTGATATTTGCAAACATTCTCAAACGTGTCTCACATGTACACCCACAGTGCCTGACATAGGACAATACCACTTAGAATGATTAATCAAAAACAACAACGTTTTAAAATAACAATAGTGAATATATTGTTGAGGATGGAGAAAATGATATAACAGCGAAAATAAACCTAAATGTGAACCGTGATAAAACCCACCCCCCTTGTATACGTTATCTCCATTAACAGAAACAAACACATGATGGAAACCCCCAGCACCGAGTCGGGAAACAGTCACCTCTACCACTTATGGTACAAACTATTAACCAACACAAAAGTGACATAAGTCAGTGATTTGTAAACAGACATTGCAAACACAAATGTACAAAAACAAACGCTTGCAACAAGTAATGTTTGCATGTTGGTACAGGCCCTACAGTATGTGTGTCTTAATCTCCAGCGGACTGTATAGAAGTGGGTCATTATGCCAGACTACCTGACGTACAAGGGCACGGACAACTAGATGAATTCTCCATGCAAAAAATGGTTGGTCATTTTTAATTGTGATATATAATGTGTATTAGATACGTTATTATCTAATGGAGGCAGGCTGTTTCACAGTTCAATAATAGATAGTATTGTCCAATAGGACAGCGGTGCACTGATACTGTATATACATATACTCTTATTTAGTTAGATGAACTCCTTAACATCGCTATCGGCATCAGACTTTGAAACTCAGGTTGGCTGGGCTCATTCATTACCGACAGCCCATTTCGATCATGTTCAAGATTGATTACTCTGGCACACGTGTGTGAGCAGTTTCTCCTTCTCACTGTATCTTCACTTCCTCTCGCTGCTCCTATACACTTAAAGCCATGAGATGTGTTGGGTTTGACGACATGTTTGCCTTGCAGTTCATGCATGAGATGGAATCTTTTTATATAGTGAAGACCATGCTTTAATCCATGCACTGTTTTCATATGCACATCATTAAAGACACAGTTCAGCTTCAGCAGCATCCCTGCCAGTATGTTGAAGCAGGAGGCAGAGGTGGATATTCAAACATATGTCCCACCTGTCTTCTCTCCTTAAGTGATGGTACATATCAAACCACTTTCAGAAGGTTTTTGGTTAAACACATCTACAGAGCAGCATGCACATATAATGCATTCATTCCTGTACATATTTCTGCTCAGTTTGGCACTCCATGGATGGAGGTTCTGGTTTGGATGTAAATAAATCACATAGTGATGTGAGGAATACATCTTAGACAAAGTTAGATTTTGTATGACTTACATATGCAAGTGGTGAGCGTGGAGTCGGGGACGAAGCCTGGTTTGCACGTGCACCTGTAGCTCCCCACAGCGTTCAGACAGTTTCCATTGGGACACACGCCCTGCAGCTGGCACTCGTCTACATCTGTGGATCAGCAGAACACGTGAAGTCTGATTGATACAGCATAGGAAAGAATTTAGAAATGTGCAATCTGTTTAGTTTCCCATCTTGCAATCAAATCAAATCAAATCAGGTTTTATTTATATAGTGCATTTTAAAAACGATTTTTGGTCGAGCAAAAGCGCTGTACATGCAAATAATAAATAACACATTACTACGGTCGCAAACAGAAGACAATACATTACAACATCAAATCAAACACAGGGAAGTGTCATGAGTCGTGCTCCGCTCTGACTAGAAGGCCAGGGAGAAGAAGTGAGTCCTCCTCAGTGTAGATTTAAAGCCCCTAGGGTCTGGGCCGACCTCACATGGAGGGGCAGAGTGTTCCAGAGCCGGGGGCCGGCTGCTGCGAAGGCTCGGTGCCCTCGGGTTTTGAGCCTGGTCTTGGGCGCTACCAGCAGCAGCTGGTCAGCCGACCTTAAGGCTCTGGCTGGGGTGTAGCATCTTGCAATGTTACTTCTTCACCATCATTTTCTACTTTCTCAATTATTTTACCAAGATTTACGCAAGAATCAGGCACATATCCTAGGATTGGATTTCACTCAATTTGTTCTCAATGCATACGCATGTTTACATTTGTAATCCTTTCATTGTCCGTCAGCAACATAATGTTGTTTATATGTGTAAGCGTGTGAGTGTGTGTGCGCAATGCCAAAAGGATAAACAACTGGTGAAGAACTCAATACAATATATTCTTCTTCTTCTCTACACTTAAGACATAAGGAAATCATTTCAAAGAGAGTTGAGTGAGAGAAGAAAACTAACACAAAGACCACTTAGAAGGTTTTTTTTACTGAAGTCAAAGTAAAATAATGATTATATGTATGTGTGATATGCTCAAAGATGTACTGTATGTGTTAAAGGGACAGTGTGTGTAGTGTTGCAGATTGGAACACACTGAGTACCCCTCTGCTCAGCCTTCCCTTTACAACCCGTTGAACCGCAGTACTACCCTTCAGGAGCTTCACCTCGCACAGACAGAGGCCATCTTTACCATATCACTACTTTAGAAGCAATGAAAAGCAGGTGTATGCTGGCATTACTTCAGTTAACAGGCCGGTCGAGTGGCATCAGGAAATGTTCAAATGCCAAAGGCCCTCTCTAGAGCTGGAGCTTGGTTTGTCCATTCTGAGCAGTGCAACATATCAAACTCAGTGGAAGAGGACCCTTTACTAAGTGCCTTTAAATGGCTCATTCTGAGGTAGCTAACACTTGTATATGTGCAGCTTAAATGAAAACACAGCAATGCATGCATTTGAACATTGCTGGAATATGCTTAAAAAGCAAAAAGAAATAACATAAACATGCAGACTGAGATTTAAGATTGTATTTACATGTTTGGTCCGCAAGCATATGGTCATAGTTAGAAGACAAAAAGCAGAACACTAAAAGTAAAAGTGGTTGGAAAATGTCAATAATCAATGTCAATAACGCACGCACGCACTCTCTCTTGCTTCCAGCCACAGAGCTGGCACACACCAGGGATACCATTGCAATGTGCCAACATTACTAGCGGTAGCATTTAATACAACGCCCACTATTGGTGCTATAAAGAACCACAAATTATTGTGGGAAACGACTTTCCGGATGGAAAAGACCAAAATTGCTTGTTTACAACAGCCATGTGCCCAAATGAACTCTGCAAACAGCTTTTGTCTGCTGTAAACATTCCTCCTATTTATACGTGATGGGGAACTCATTCACCGTCAGTTCTGTTTGAAAAGGCTGGTTCAACTTAAGCTAATGTGAAGCCTCATCATCAAATAAGGATAGTATCTTCTAAATTATATTTTATTTAAAACAACATTTTCTATACAGTGATGTCTGATATAAAATATAGCTCTTACAACTGAAAATATCTAGACATTTCCATGGATCAATCTAATCTCATTTAATCAAAGGACTTATATTTATATATAATTTAGAGCTCCTTTTTGGTGCTTTCTTCTAGGAGAGTTGGTGTCATGAGCTGTTTCTGGTCTTATTAACTCTCCTGTCCTTTCAGATCCTGCCCCCCTCCAGTCTCTTGCCATCAGCTCGCCCCCTCCCCTGCCACTCATTCCCTCATTAGCCCCACAGGATACTGTATATATCACTTCACTCTCACTTGTTCCCTGCCAGATTGTCTTGTTTGTACTACCAAGCCAAGTTGACTGTGATTTATTTATTATAAGGTGTGTGTTCTGCCAAGCTCTCCAGTGTCTTGTTAGCAATTCACCTATTTACTGGTATGTGCTCTGCCCAATGTTGACCCTGTGCCCACATTATTCTGCCTCCTTATAGGATTGGTCTGCCTGATTGATAAGAAACCTGAAAGAAAAGCTCTTACCTTGGCAATGGGAGCTGTTGATTCTCCTGTAACCGTGAGGACAATCTATCAGAGGAATAGCTGAGGAGAGGAACACAGAAACAAGAGGAAGCAACATGTCAGTCACTGCATTCAGACATTTAATGAACTGTTTCAATACATCTGGGTGTCATCTGCATATATATGATAACTTAGGTCGTTGTTTTTCATAATTTGGGCCAGTGGTAGCATATAGATATTAAAAAGCAGAGGTCCTAAGATGGAGCCTTGAGGAACCCCGCATGTCATATTGTCAACGCTGATGTGTAGTTGCCTATAGAGACAAAGTGTTTTCTGTCCTTTAAGTAGGAATCAAACCAATTTAGAACTGTTTCCGAAAGTCCCACCCAGTCTTCCAGTCGGTCTAGTAATATGCTGTGGTCAACAGTGTCAAACGCAGCGCTGAGATCTAATAATACTAACACTGAAGTTCTGCCACTGTCTGTGTTTAAGTGGATGTCATTAAAGACCTTTACAAGAGCAGTCTCAGTGCTGTGGTTTGGACGAAAGCCTGACTGGAACACATCCAAACAGTTATTTAAATGCAAGAAGTTACTCAACTGTTGAAAAACAACTTTTTCAATGATCTTACCTAGAAATGGCAGGTTTGATATGGGCCTGTAATTGTTCATTACTGAAGCATCTAGATTATTCTTTTTTAAGAGCGGTTTAATGACTGCAGTTTTCAGGGCCTGTGGAAAAATACCTGAGTGAAGAGATTTGTTTACTATATGAAGTAGATCTGAGGCCATGCAAGGAAAAACAGTTTTGAAAAATCCTGTTGAATAAAGAGTAATGAGATATACAGTATGGTACACTAAACGCCTGCTACTAGTACCTAGACATAGCAAATGCATTGTTTGATGTGATGTGTAAACCATTGATTAAGGTTTAAACGTAACATATATTACGTAAAACATACAATGATTGACTAAAACCAGAAATGGGTGAGGAAGATACATTGTGACATGTTTATTAGGGTAAGAAAGTAGTCTATGTTGGTTTTCCAAACACAGTGTAAATCTGTTGAACTATGATGACTAGATGTTCTTTATCTAGGATACGGAGATGGATTGCTTCTGCCTCCACCCACACAGTTTGGGATTAGCGGCACTTTCCTCACTTCAGTAATGTTGTAATGGAGCTGAAAGCTGCTCTGACATCAGCAGCTCCCAGCAGAGCGCAGACTGAGAAGTCACATTAATCTGCAGGTTACAGGCTGGGCACTGCTATACAAAGGCACCAGTGGGGACGTGGTACCCAAATGCCTGAAAGCAGATTGATATTTTGCTCAACAGGAAACAACAAGGCGATGTTTGTTAGACCAATAAAGCCAATTTATTTACCAGCTACCAGTGTCTCCATGGCACAATGGACTGTTTCACACGTCACTGTCCAGTGGAAAGAAACTCCTTCCATTCCTCAGGAGAACAGAGGGAAGGACACTACCTGGCCCTGCGGTGACTCCCACTGAAATGGGTGATTAGTGCGGCTGAAATCCTCTCGTGGTGTGAGGCATGTGAGAGCTGGTATGAGTGATTAACAGGGTTTGCAATATTATAAATGCACATTATGACAAAGTATGAACTTGCCGTGAACCTAAACATATCTGAGCTGAGAGAACTGCTGGATTATTAGTGTAAATCGCTACTAATATACAACCTGAGGGAGAGCCTGTATTATACCTGGATGTTTAAAGTTTGAAAAAAGAGAGGATAGGAAGGGAGAAAATATGCATGATTGAGTGGCATTATAGGAAATGTACTGATGTCACCATCTGATAAAGTACCCAAGATTTCATTAGATAAGGTTTAAGCTGCAACTGCTGTTTCTATGGAGACAAGGCCAGTGAGAAGCTTCAAGTTGTATGGCCGTAAACAAATTCAAAAACATTTCTCATTGCAACCATAAGGTCCGGATGAAGAAATCATCTCAAACTGACCAAGAATCTCTTCCAATCATGAGTTGTGTTAACTTTTCTCCTCATTACTTCCTCCGTTGAATTTGAACTTCTTGTGTTTTTCTGCATTGATGATTTAGTAGTGTCCATCAAAGTGTTTAAGTGCTCAAGCCAGTAAAAGCATGGCACATTTACTTCTGAAAACCATGAAAGCCCAAAATAACTCCATAAGTCCATATAAGGATATCATGACATTAACATATGGCAATACTTTTGAAGGCAAAGCAATGTCTCTGTTTTGGTTCATAAACTGTTTTATTAGCCTCTCCTCAGTTGAAAAAGAAGGACTGTACTCAAGCTCTTACATTTCACCTAATACAGCAGCTAGAGATGTCCCGATCCGATCACGTGATCGGGGATCACGTGATTTTCAAAAGATCGGAATCGGGAGAAAAAAATCGGGGATCGGGACTTTTTTTTTTTTTTATAATTTTTTTTTTTAAATGTAATGTTACAAAACAAAAATGACCATGTTCACGTCTTAAAGTCATCCTGAGGACTTAGTTTTGGTTTAAAATTACACAACATCATGTATGTGTGATCGGAATCGGATCGGGAGCAAAAAAAGGTGATCGGGACATCCCTAACAGCAGCAACAAGTCTTTTCCTACATTCAATTGATATTTATATTCAAAAAGAGGGACCCGTAAAGGTGTATGAGTGAATAGCCATCTACTCATCACTTCAGGCGTGTGTATGTGTGTGTTGTGTGGGGGTGTGATTGGTACAACATGCCATAAAGGCACTTCATGCGTTTTCACACCTGTCTCTCGATACCTATTCAGGGGGGTAATATAGTGTCTCCTGATTTGCTCAGCACCTTTACTTTGCCCGTTGCTATATGTAGCAAAATAAGCTCAGGGAGGGTGAGCCTCTCCAAGTTTAGCTTGTCTTTAACGATGTTCTGAAAACATACATTCCTTTTCTTTAGCTGAGGACCGTCCTGAGCCCTGAGGCTGTTTTCTGAACTTCAGATCACCTCGAAAGAAACCGCCTTCAGTAAGTGAAGATCACATTCTGATGTCCGCCAAACCCATTGTGAGGGAGAGCATGAAGAGAAGGCTGCTCTCTGTACCACAGGGGTTGAAGATGTTGTGTCCACTTTAGAAACAGGCTATCATAACGTCACGGTTTATGTCTAGTGTTTTTAGGATAAAAGAAGTGTCCCAACGTATGAAGTCAGCATGTACTGTCGAAACCAGGTGTCTGCAGCTTGGGGTTAAATCATCATGTGTTGGTGTTAGAACTGAAAAGGGATTCCTGTTGGCAGGTCTTTCATTGAGCAACATTAAGTATGAAGATTACTGTTATGGTGTCACAGCTTCCCTCAGAGTTATATTTATCCACACAAGTTAAATGGGCCTATATTTTCAAATATTATTATACAATTAACACGCAACATTAAGGTATTTTATTTTTCAGACACACTCCTCAATAATTACACTTTATCTTGGATTGTGAGAGTAGGATTTAGCAGAGGTCTTTCCGAATAGTTGCTGTCAAGCTGTTGAGGTGATGTGGGTTAAGGTTCATGCTGAACTTCACTTAAGGTTCATGTTGAACTTCACTTAAGGTTCATGCTGAACTTCACTTAAGGTTCATATTGAACTTCACTTAAGGTTCATGTTGAACTTCACTTAAGGTTCATGTTGAACTTCACTTAAGGTTCATGTTGAACTTCACTTAAGGTTCATGTTGAACTTCACTTAAGGTTCATGTTGAACTTCACTTAAGGTTCATGTTGAACTTCACTTAAGGTTCATGTTGAACTTCACTTAAGGTTCATGTTGAACTTCACTTAAGGTTCATATTGAACTTCACTTAAGGTTCATGTTGAACTTCACTTAAGGTTCATGTTGAACTTCACTTAAGGTTCATGTTGAACTTCACTTAAGGTTCATGCTGAACTTCACTTAAGGTTCATGTTGAACTTCACTTAAGGTTCATGTTGAACTTCACTTAAGGTTCATGTTGAACTTCACTTAAGGTTCATGTTGAACTTCACTTAAGGTTCATGCTGAACTTCACTTAAGGTTCATGCTGAACTTCACTTAAGGTTCATGTTGAACTTCACTTAAGGTTCATGTTGAACTTCACTTAAGGTTCATATTGAACTTCACTTAAGGTTCATATTGAACTTCACTTAAGGTTCATGCTGAACTTCACTTAAGGTTCATGTTGAACTTCACTTAAGGTTCATGTTGAACTTCACTTAAGGTTCATGTTGAACTTCACTTAAGGTTCATGTTGAACTTCACTTAAGGTTCATATTGAACTTCACTTAAGGTTCATATTGAACTTCACTTAAGGTTCATGTTGAACTTCACTTAAGGTTCATGTTGAACTTCACTTAAGGTTCATGCTGAACTTCACTTAAGGTTCATGTTGAACTTCACTTAAGGTTCATGTTGAACTTCACTTAAGGTTCATGTTGAACTTCACTTAAGGTTCATGTTGAACTTCACTTAAGGTTCATGCTGAACTTCACTTAAGGTTCATGTTGAACTTCACTTAAGGTTCATGTTGAACTTCACTTAAGGTTCATGTTGAACTTCACTTAAGGTTCATGTTGAACTTCACTTAAGGTTCATGTTGAACTTCACTTAAGGTTCATGTTGAACTTCACTTAAGGTTCATGCTGAACTTCACTTAAGGTTCATGTTGAACTTCACTTAAGGTTCATGTTGAACTTCACTTAAGGTTCATGTTGAACTTCACTTAAGGTTCATGTTGAACTTCACTTAAGGTTCATGTTGAACTTCACTTAAGGTTCATGTTGAACTTCACTTAAGGTTCATGTTGAACTTCACTGGTGTAAAAACAGCTGACTAAGATTCACACACAGCTCTACATGTTTAGAGGTGTGCAGATCATTCTAATGGACATGGATTCATTAGCTTCCAAATAGCTTGACCAACGTCTCAGAGAAACAGCTGTACTCACATGGTTGCTTTGGACACTTCTGGCACTTGTGGAATCCCCAGGACGTCCCGATAGTCTGGCAGCACTGCTCCTGCTTAGTGAGGCCTGGCAGAGCCTTCCCACACTGAAGCACACAGACGTACACAGTGAGATACAGGCATGGAAAAGTCTGTTTCTGTTGTCTGATCCCAAGGACAGTCTGTTATCTGCTCTGTGAGATGTGACCTGGTGATGAAGTCACTCAGGATTTATGATCACTTAAACTTGACATTGGGTGTTTTGACAGTAACATAATAAATCTGCTCTTGATCTCCAGGCCCCGACATGCTGACAGTGTACCTGACTGCCTGCTGTTTCCTGGAAGCAGCGCCCCAGAGTGTTCTTGGAGGTGACGGGCTGGTACTGGGGGACCTGGTATACGTGCTGGCTGGGGTACACAATGTTGTAGCCGTGGTGCTGGATGTTTTGGCTGCTCTCCGTGTGGCGGTAGGTGTAGCTGGAGGAGGAGCTGGAGTGGGACCCCTTCAGAGGCTGCCCGTTGTTGTGGTAGTTATCCAGCTGAGACACCTGGTGCACCTGGACCGAGGCCTCTGGGGGGTGTTTGATGTGGATGTTCACCATGCTGGGGTTGAACACTGGAGGCAGATGGGACAATTATTGCAGTGCATTGTCTCATTATGAAGCTCAATGTCTGTCTGTCCATAGGTGGACTACATCTGATCTACTTCAGACTAGGTCGGAGTATTGCTGTAGAACCAAGAGCATGCAACGTCAAGGTTTGTTCAATTTGGAAAAGCAAAATTCAATATTAATTAACTTTGAATAAAAACGGATTGTGTGTTTCAATGATTCAATGTTAAACGACACGCAGTAAACGAGTTGCTTTCAGATGTTGACTGTGGTGTTAAAGATTGAGGCATTATCAGCACCTTAAACCACAGGGCTTAGTAAAATACTCGATTCCGATTGGTCCATTTGTGATGGCCAACCGTCCCCAGTATAGAAACGGTAAAGGTCAAAAGATGAAGGTGTGACAAATTCAAATGAGCAGAAGAAGTCAGACCTTAACACCAAAGGGAACCCAGTCTGGGCCCTGGCAGGGTTTACAGTTTGGTTGATGGAAAATAAACTGTGAAAAGACTTGGACAGTTAAAATAGCATTTCAAACCGGATTGAAGCCTTCAGATTAAAAGAGCGATAGCAGAAGAAACAGGGTTACACATGTATATGTTTACTACAGTGTGTTGGCTTGTGGAGCTGCTATCTATAATAGTTAAGTCACATCAGTTTGATCCATCAGATGTCACTGTGATCTAAAGGCTGCAGTGTGCATCCTGCATGCCCGGCTACATGCAGCTCAACTGGGTTCATTCAGTGCTTTCACACTTAGTGGAGCTGGAATACTATTTCACTGGACTGCTCATAAACACCAACAATGATGAACAACACAACGTGTGGTCCGTTTACAGGGACTGTGTAGATCCTGCAAAAGCACTACTTTTAGTTTCTTATTTCATTTCTTACAGTAAGATTTAAAAAGCTTGAGCTAACACTGTACTGGGAGACTATCACAATAACTAACACACTGACTGAGGTCATGCCACCAAGGATTTAGGCTATATTAAATATTCTTTGTTGCATTTGTAAACTTATACATAGACGATAAAGAAACATGTTGATAGGTTATTGTTATTTGTACCTGTTATAAGAAGCAGGAAATCCTGGGTGCTTGTTTAGGAAATGTCTTTTGAAATGACATTTTTCATGGTTTACTAATTTCTCACAATATATCAAGAATACAAGTAAGCCAGCGTGGATGGCAGTAACGTCAAAGGGGTCTGGACGCGCATTAAACTCTATCATGTGTGACTTGTTTGGATGTTTCGTCCCAGCATCAGAGAGCCTTGCCGTGTGGCAGAGCCCCCCCTGCAGCAGCGTCTCAGCTGCTCCGTGGACTCACCAGGGTTCTGTCCGTTGCTGTAGGTCAGCGGCAGGGTGTGTGTGGAGTGGACCTGGGTCTGGCTGTACCCCCCCGCCGGCTGCTGCTGGCCGCTCCGAGCGGGCATCTGGCAGAACTTCCCAGTGAAGTTGGGGGGGCACTGACACTTGTCCCTGGTGCTGCACTTCCCCCCGTTCATACAGGGCAGGTGACACACAACTGAGAAGAGAACACAGAACGAGAAGTCGATGAAGTGATGCACTAATGGTCCCAGACAATACAAAACAACAAAGTACGTTCCCTTATAAACACGTCTGTGAGCCGAGAGCTGGAATACATGATTAATAAACCCGACACAACAACAGGTGTCAGCTACACACACAGAACAGTCAGAGCGATAACCCAAGCACTACAGCAGTATGGCTCTGAGACGCCAGACGAAGAGAGGATACAGTGGAGTTCTGTTCTGCAGCCAAAAGGCGTTAACAAGGCGCAATGAGGTGATGATACGCATGCTGTGTGTGTACCAAGTTCTGTTCAATGTGCTATTGTTCCATGAGATTGGTGCAACAGTTGCATGTGGACAAAACAGGTGGGAGACACGAACAAAGCTTTCCAAGTACTCCTTCATTTCCTGTTAGAAAAACTAGATCTCAGACAAAAAGAGATACAGGTTCCTTTTCTCCTAGGCCTCGCTGAGTCATTCCCTCTTCTCATCGTTTCTTTTCAAAGAAAATCAGACCTCACAAAGTCAGGACAAGAAAGGGAGCAGCAGCCATTACTCACATCAATACAATGTTCACAGGTTACCATGTCAGTACATTGTTGGATTGCTGCTCAAACCCCCCACCAATATTCATCCTCATGGGGCAAATCCCACTAAAACAGCACATGGATATCCTTGTTCAGAAACCCTGACTTGTACAGTATAGCTCCATTAGGGATTTAGGTCTGTATAAATGGAGGTTTTTTATTTTTTTTAAATATATATTTAATATATTGGTCCAGGGCGAAACGGAATTTCGGTCAACTTGTTTGTAACACAATCAGAGATTTTGACAATAAAGTTGACTTTGAAAACATTCTGTATCATCGTAAGGAACAGGCAGCACTCCCTGGTGGCAGTGGAGTCAATGAAGACGTGTGCACACTAGAACTGTATGAACATCAGAGTGAAGCAGCCTTCCTTCTTTACACTCAGCAAAGAAGACAGACAACGTTCAGACCCGGCAGTACATGAAGACGCTGGTGCATACAGTACTGGCTCAGTCCCACACTATATACAGCACATGGTGAAAATATACCCCCCCACACCTGTCCAAGAAACACTGCTATTCCCAATTGGCGTTCTACTCCCTCACTACAAAGACTACTGCAAACACGTCATAACTGTTTGCTGTCCAGACCATCAGGACAGCAGAAGCTCATTTCCCCTTGCAGACTGAAAGCTCATCTGTTCAGTCTGCACCTTCGCTATAAAAAAAAGACATGAATTAAGTATATAAAAAACCTCGTATTTTTCAGTTCCTGCCCTTGTTGTGTTGTGGCTGCATCAAAATATGCTGCATACATGCAGGAGTCATTATATCCATGACGCTATCTCCCAAACTCTATATTTGATCATGTAATCATAAATGATTTGATAGTGTCTGGACTGCAGGAATGAGCTGGCAGCTCCAGGCGTCTTTAATAAAGGAAGAAGGAGTTGAGTTGCCAGCGAGCTCTCAGCCCAGCAGCCGGTGTGTGCACCTGGGAGAGGAGCTGGACAGACACCACTTAACCCCGCCTCCATGGACACAGAGGAAACACATTCAGCAGGCTGAATCATCCTGAGAAGTGGTATGAAGTAGGGATCGACCGATATGGCTTTTTCAAGGCCGATACCGATACCGATTATTAGTAATCAAGGAGACCGATAACCGATATTTGGAACCGATATACATTTGCAGTAAAATCAGAAAAAAATGTGTTGTCAAAATGTAGAATAACACAACTTCTATGAAATGCCTTTTTATGTTTAATGAACTTTTCAACATCTTAAAACTGGTTTCCTCTCTGTGACCCTGAGTAAAGTAAATGAAGTAAAAATGTTATAAAAACTACTAAAACTTGTTCTGAACTTCTGATATTTGAGTCTCACTCATTTAGTAGTCCCAATTCAGCAGCACCAGATTGTGGTACAGAAAGCAGAGTTGCTGTGAGGCTCCACTCGCAGCCGTCACAGTCCCAGTCGTCCCAGTCGTCCCAGTTTCTCCGCTGCGAGATTTCTGACAAAATCAGATTTACTCACGACTGTTTCCACTCTGACTTTAATACAGCTACACCATTGTTTGGTTTCCATGGTAGCGCGTCTCTTTAGCAGTGCGCGCAACTCAAAGTCTGAGAGGGTGAGGAGTCACAGAAAACATCCTAACACAATTGTATTGTAGATTATACATTTTACTGATACCAACTATATATATTTACCTTGTTCATTAAAAAGAAAAAGAATAGGCCTATATTTTTTTATTTATTTTTTTAATGACAATCAAACATGTGGGAAGAGGGGGGGCGGTGCCCCTAGCGCCGCTATGGGCCGGCCGCCACTGGATTTCAGCATAGGGGATTGGGATGTTTATTGAACTTCGGCTTTCAACTGATTTACGTTCGAAACACCGCTCACTGCTGCTGCTAGCCTCTGGGCCCGTCTCACTTCGGTTAAATGGATTCCTTGCGTCCCTCACTTGCGTCGTTTCCAGTGGCGGCTGGTGGAAAATATTTTTGGTGGGGCTATGGAAATAGGGATCAAACCATGCTAAGGCGGTCCCTTCCTCCCCCGGAAGACATTTTTGAGACTTGAGGCTTAGAAATACGAGATAATCCATAATCTTCAGTGTGGTGAGCTATGAATCTTCCAAAACAGTACAGTGGGCCCACACTGTACTGTGTGGGCCCGATTTTCGCGGGAGACTCCCGATTTCATTGCCCTCTCCCGGTTTCCTCCCGGGGTCATATTTCTCCCAATTTCTGACAAAATCAGATTTACTCACGACTGTTTCCACTCGGACTTTAATACAGCTACACCATTGTTTGGTTTCCATGGTAGTGCGTCTCTTTAGCAGCGCGCGCAACTCAAAGTCTGAGAGGGTGAGGAAGATGAAAACTGAACAAGAATCGACAACTCCACCCTCTGCTCACTCCTTTCCTGTAAAACACAGGTCCAGCCCACACACAGGCTCCATGGTGCTACAGGCCCAGCCCACACAGGCTCCATGGTGCTACAGGCCCAGCCCACACAGGCTCCATGGTGCTACAGGCCCAGCCCACACAGGCTCCATGGTGCTACAGGCCCAGCCCACACAGGCTCCATGGTGCTACAGGCCCAGCCCACACAGGCTCCATGGTGCTACAGGCCCAGCCCACACAGGCTCCATGGTGCTACAGGCCCAGCCCACACAGGCTCCATGGTGCTACAGGCACTGCCCTTACAACTACAATAAGCATGTACATGTTCATCTACAGCTCCGGCGATCCACTAGCACCGAGACGCAGCCATCCTCGACAACTACTGTAGCGTCACCTTGGATACGAGTCCAAACAACTCACAGACACACAGGCCAGGGCGCTGACACGGCGCCCTTTGAGCATCAGATCTGACGACGCTGATTGGCTGAAATGGTTTCGGTGGCATAGTATACAGATAGCAAGTCAGCTTGTGGGCTGCTGCTGCTCTGGCTGAGGGCTCCTTTCTACCGCCCGGGCGAGAGAGGGTAATGATGCACGCTGCGGCCAGGCAGGAAACATGTGACTTATCAGTAACTTTGGACATCGTAAAACGATTTTATCGTAGATTATACATTTTACTGACACCAATTATATAATATTTACCTTTTACATTAAAAATTAAAATTAAAAATGTTATTTTTATTTTTTAAATTTGTAATGACAATCAAACATGTGGGAAGAGGGTGGGCAGCGCCCCTAGCGCCCCTATGGGCCGGCCGCCACTGGTCGTTTCCCTGCGTTTAGTCCCTCCCTCCAGGGAAGCATGGAGAGACGCAAGGAAACCACGAGAAGCAGGGAAATGAGTTTTAAGAGCAACGGGACGTCCTTTCCTCCGGAGTGTCACGTGAAGCGACGTCCGTTTGTGATGACGCTGCACAGCTGTTCCTCTGACAGCAGGCTCGTTTGAGACACATTGCGGCTCGCCTCGAAAGTAGACGATCGCAGCCGGGGGAGGTGTCAACAAGCTCGCCTGAAGTCGGACAGCTCCGAGTCGGCTTCTTCTTCTTCATCTTCTTCTTCGCATTCTTCTTCTTCTTCTCTCGGTTTTTTGGCGGATTGCAAACAACTTTAAGGTGCATACCGCCACCTCCGGAGTCGGCTTGACTCGGTTTGCATTTATAAAGAATGCACACATGTGTTTAATCGTTAATGTCAGATATGTACTAAGTAAATACATTTGTTCCTGCTCAAGATTAGATTCAACTTTATTGTTATTGCACAGATTACAGGTACTGAGACAACGAAATGCAGTTTAGCTTCTAACCAGGTGCAACAAGCAGTAAAGTGGAAAGTAATGTTCACAATCTACAGAATAACATATAGAATGAATTGAATGATGAATAAACAGTGTGTATGAATACACTAGATATCAGCCTGAGAGCAGTATGAACAGTGTGTATGAATACACTAGATATCAGCCTGTGAGCAGTATGAACAGTGTGTGTGAATACACTAGACATCAGCCTGAGAGCAGTATGAACAGTGTGTATTAATACACTAGATATCAGCCTGAGAGCAGTATGAACAGTGTGTATGACTCCCCAAATATCAGCCTGTGAGCAGTATGAACAGTGTGTGTGAATACACTATACATCAGCCTGAGAGCAGTATGAACAGTGTGTATTAATACACTAGATATCAGCCTGAGAGCAGTATGAACAGTGTGTATGAATACACTAGATATCAGCCTGTGAGCAGTATGAACAGTGTGTATTAATACACTAGATATCAGCCTGAGAGCAGTATGAACAGTGTGTATTAATACACTATATATCAGCCTGAGAGCAGTATGAACAGTGTGTGTGAATACACTAGACATCAGCCTGAGAGCAGTATGAACAGTGTGTATTAATACACTAGACATCAGCCTGAGAGCAGTATGAACAGTGTGTATTAATACACTAGATATCAGCCTGAGAGCAGTATGAACAGTGTGTGTGAATACACTAGACATCAGCCTGAGAGCAGTATGAACAGTGTGTATTAATACACTAGATATCAGCCTGAGAGCAGTATGAACAGTGTGTATGAATACACTAGACATCAGCCTGAGAGCAGTATGAACAGTGTGTATTAATACACTAGATATCAGCCTGAGAGCAGTATGAACAGTGTGTATGAATACACTAGATATCAGCCTGAGAGCAGTATGAACAGTGTGTGTGAATACACTAGACATCAGCCTGAGAGCAGTATGAACAGTGTGTATTAATACACTAGATATCAGCCTGAGAGCAGTATGAACAGTGTGTATGAATACACTAGACATCAGCCTGAGAGCAGTATGAACAGTGTGTATTAATACACTAGATATCAGCCTGAGAGCAGTATGAACAGTGTGTATTAATACACTAGATATCAGCCTGAGAGCAGTATGAACAGTGTGTATTAATACACTAGATATCAGCCTGAGAGCAGTATGAACAGTGTGTATTAATACACTAGATATCAGCCTGAGAGCAGTATGAACAGTGTGTATTAATACACTAGATATCAGCCTGAGAGCAGTATGAACAGTGTGTATTAATACACTAGATATCAGCCTGAGAGCAGTATGAACAGTGTGTATTAATACACTAGATATCAGCCTGAGAGCAGTATGAACAGTGTGTATTAATACACTAGATATCAGCCTGAGAGCAGTATGAACAGTGTGTATTAATACACTAGATATCAGCCTGAGAGCAGTATGAACAGTGTGGATTAATACACTAGATATCAGCCTGAGAGCAGTATGAACAGTGTGTATTAATACACTAGATATCAGCCTGAGAGCAGTATGAACAGTGTGTATTAATACACTAGATATCAGCCTGAGAGCAGTATGAACAGTGTGTATTAATACACTAGATATCAGCCTGAGAGCAGTATGAACAGTGTGTATTAATACACTAGATATCAGCCTGAGAGCAGTATGAACAGTGTGTATTAATACACTAGATATCAGCCTGAGAGCAGTATGAACAGTGTGTATTAATACACTAGATATCAGCCTGAGAGCAGTATGAACAGTGTGTATTAATACACTAGATATCAGCCTGATGAGCAGTATGAACAGTGTGTATTAATACACTAGATATCAGCCTGAGAGCAGTATGAACAGTGTGTATGAATACACTAGATATCAGCCTGAGAGCAGTATGAACAGTGTGTATTAATACACTAGATATCAGCCTGAGAGCAGTATGAACAGTGTGTATTAATACACTAGATATCAGCCTGAGAGCAGTATGAACAGTGTGTATTAATACACTAGATATCAGCCTGTGAGCAGTATGAACAGTGTGTATGAATACACTAGATATCAGCCTGTGAGCAGTATGAACAGTGTGTATTAATACACTAGATATCAGCCTGAGAGCAGTATGAACAGTGTGTATTAATACACTAGATATCAGCCTGAGAGCAGTATGAACAGTGTGTATGAATACACTAGATATCAGCCTGAGAGCAGTATGAACAGTGTGTATTAATACACTAGATATCAGCCTGAGAGCAGTATGAACAGTGTGTATTAATACACTAGATATCAGCCTGAGAGCAGTATGAACAGTGTGTATTAATACACTAGATATCAGCCTGAGAGCAGTATGAACAGTGTGTATTAATACACTAGATATCAGCCTGAGAGCAGTATGAACAGTGTGTATTAATACACTAGATATCAGCCTGAGAGCAGTATGAACAGTGTGTATTAATACACTAGATATCAGCCTGAGAGCAGTATGAACAGTGTGTATTAATACACTAGATATCAGCCTGAGAGCAGTATGAACAGTGTGTATTAATACACTAGATATCAGCCTGAGAGCAGTATGAACAGTGTGTATTAATACACTAGATATCAGCCTGAGAGCAGTATGAACAGTGTGTATTAATACACTAGATATCAGCCTGTGAGCAGTATGAACAGTGTGTATTAATACACTAGATATCAGCCTGAGAGCAGTATGAACAGTGTGTATTAATACACTAGATATCAGCCTGAGAGCAGTATGAACAGTGTGTATTAATACACTAGATATCAGCCTGAGAGCAGTATGAACAGTGTGTATTAATACACTAGACATCAGCCTGAGAGCAGTATGAACAGTGTGTATTAATACACTAGATATCAGCCTGAGAGAAGTATGAACAGTGTGTATTAATACACTAGATATCAGCCTGAGAGCAGTATGAACAGTGTGTATTAATACACTAGATATCAGCCTGAGAGCAGTATGAACAGTGTGTATTAATACACTAGATATCAGCCTGAGAGCAGTATGAACAGTGTGTATTAATACACTAGATATCAGCCTGAGAGCAGTATGAACAGTGTGTATTAATACACTAGATATCAGCCTGAGAGCAGTATGAACAGTGTGTATTAATACACTAGATATCAGCCTGAGAGCAGTATGAACAGTGTGTATTAATACACTAGATATCAGCCTGAGAGCAGTATGAACAGTGTGTATTAATACACTAGATATCAGCCTGAGAGCAGTATGAACAGTGTGTATTAATACACTAGATATCAGCCTGAGAGCAGTATGAACAGTGTGTATTAATACACTAGATATCAGCCTGAGAGCAGTATGAACAGTGTGTATTAATACACTAGATATCAGCCTGAGAGCAGTATGAACAGTGTGTATTAATACACTAGATATCAGCCTGAGAGCAGTATGAACAGTGTGTATTAATACACTAGATATCAGCCTGAGAGCAGTATGAACAGTGTGTATTAATACACTAGATATCAGCCTGAGAGCAGTATGAACAGTGTGTATTAATACACTAGATATCAGCCTGAGAGCAGTATGAACAGTGTGTATTAATACACTAGATATCAGCCTGAGAGCAGTATGAACAGTGTGTATTAATACACTAGATATCAGCCTGAGAGCAGTATGAACAGTGTGTATTAATACACTAGATATCAGCCTGAGAGCAGTATGAACAGTGTGTATGAATACACTAGATATCAGCCTGAGAGCAGTATGAACAGTGTGTATTAATACACTAGATATCAGCCTGAGAGCAGTATGAACAGTGTGTATTAATACACTAGATATCAGCCTGAGAGCAGTATGAACAGTGTGTATTAATACACTAGATATCAGCCTGAGAGCAGTATGAACAGTGTGTATTAATACACTAGATATCAGCCTGAGAGCAGTATGAACAGTGTGTATTAATACACTAGATATCAGCCTGAGAGCAGTATGAACAGTGTGTATTAATACACTAGATATCAGCCTGAGAGCAGTATGAACAGTGTGTATTAATACACTAGATATCAGCCTGAGAGCAGTATGAACAGTGTGTATTAATACACTAGATATCAGCCTGAGAGCAGTATGAACAGTGTGTATTAATACACTAGATATCAGCCTGAGAGCAGTATGAACAGTGTGTATTAATACACTAGATATCAGCCTGAGAGCAGTATGAACAGTGTGTATTAATACACTAGATATCAGCCTGAGAGCAGTATGAACAGTGTGTATTAATACACTAGATATCAGCCTGAGAGCAGTATGAACAGTGTGTATTAATACACTAGATATCAGCCTGAGAGCAGTATGAACAGTGTGTATTAATACACTAGATATCAGCCTGAGAGCAGTATGAACAGTGTGTATTAATACACTAGATATCAGCCTGAGAGCAGTATGAACAGTGTGTATTAATACACTAGATATCAGCCTGAGAGCAGTATGAACAGTGTGTATTAATACACTAGATATCAGCCTGAGAGCAGTATGAACAGTGTGTATTAATACACTAGATATCAGCCTGAGAGCAGTATGAACAGTGTGTATTAATACACTAGATATCAGCCTGAGAGCAGTATGAACAGTGTGTATTAATACACTAGATATCAGCCTGAGAGCAGTATGAACAGTGTGTATTAATACACTAGATATCAGCCTGAGAGCAGTATGAACAGTGTGTATTAATACACTAGATATCAGCCTGAGAGCAGTATGAACAGTGTGTATTAATACACTAGATATCAGCCTGAGAGCAGTATGAACAGTGTGTATTAATACACTAGATATCAGCCTGAGAGCAGTATGAACAGTGTGTATTAATACACTAGATATCAGCCTGAGAGCAGTATGAACAGTGTGTATTAATACACTAGATATCAGCCTGAGAGCAGTATGAACAGTGTGTATTAATACACTAGATATCAGCCTGAGAGCAGTATGAACAGTGTGTATTAATACACTAGATATCAGCCTGAGAGCAGTATGAACAGTGTGTATGAATACACTAGATATCAGCCTGAGAGCAGTATGAACAGTGTGTATTAATACACTAGATATCAGCCTGTGAGCAGTATGAACAGTGTGTGTGAATACACTAGATATCAGCCTGAGAGCAGTATGAACAGTGTGTATTAATACACTAGATATCAGCCTGAGAGCAGTATGAACAGTGTGTATGAATACACTAGATATCAGCCTGAGAGCAGTATGAACAGTGTGTATTAATACACTAGATATCAGCCTGAGAGCAGTATGAACAGTGTGTATGAATACACTAGATATCAGCCTGTGAGCAGTATGAACAGTGTGTATTAATACACTAGATATCAGCCTGTGAGCAGTATGAACAGTGTGTATTAATACACTAGATATCAGCCTGAGAGCAGTATGAACAGTGTGTATGAATACACTAGATATCAGCCTGAGAGCAGTATGAACAGTGTGTATTAATACACTATATATCAGCCTGAGAGCAGTATGAACAGTGTGTATGAATACACTAGATATCAGCCTGAGAGCAGTATGAACAGTGTGTATTAATACACTAGATATCAGCCTGAGAGCAGTATGAACAGTGTGTATTAATACACTAGATATCAGCCTGAGAGCAGTATGAACAGTGTGTATTAATACACTAGATATCAGCCTGTGAGCAGTATGAACAGTGTGTATTAATACACTAGATATCAGCCTGAGAGCAGTATGAACAGTGTGTATTAATACACTAGATATCAGCCTGTGAGCAGTATGAACAGTGTGTATTAATACACTAGATATCAGCCTGTGAGCAGTATGAACAGTGTGTATTAATACACTAGATATCAGCCTGAGAGCAGTATGAACAGTGTGTGTGAATACACTAGATATCAGCCTGAGAGCAGTATGAACAGTGTGTATTAATACACTAGATATCAGCCTGAGAGCAGTATGAACAGTGTGTATTAATACACTAGATATCAGCCTGAGAGCAGTATGAACAGTGTGTATTAATACACTAGATATCAGCCTGAGAGCAGTATGAACAGTGTGTATTAATATGCTAGATATCAGCCTGAGAGCAGTATGAACAGTGTGTATGAATACACTAGATATCAGCCTGAGAGCAGTATGAACAGTGTGTATTAATATGCTAGATATCAGCCTGAGAGCAGTATGAACAGTGTGTATTAATACACTAGATATCAGCCTGTGAGCAGTATGAACAGTGTGTATTAATATGCTAAGATATATACAGTATGAAAACGGTAAGCAGTATAGTATAAAATATATAGATATTAATTTCATGATGATAAACATTGTGGAACAATGATGAAAAATGGGAATGAATGTGGCGACGTAAAACTGACACAAAACAACAACACACTTGTGCCAGCCAATGGGAGAGCTTCATCAGCAGCACGTGGTAAAAACCACCAATGAGCGCTCAGCTCGAGATACCAGCGAGCCGTTTCCCATCAAGCATTTCGCTTCCGCAGCTCGTGGAGAGCAACTGCGCCAACTCGCCTCGCCTCGCTCTCAAGGCTGCGGGCGTCTTTGTCCCGCGAGATTTCAAAGTCTCATGTGGGCGGGCCTCCAGAGCAAGTCGGACAAAATGACTAACCATCATGCAACGCACGAGCAAGACGTTGATCGCAACTGCGCAGGTCTTGCTTGTCTCAAACAAGCCTAGCAGCTCTGTCCCCGTTGTTTTCACACACACCCCGCCACACATTTACCGACACAAACAAATAAAATCAAATAAGAAGTCATTCTCAAAAAAGATAAACGCCATTCTTAAAATGTATAAACGAACATTAGTTGCATTAATATTGATTAGAGTGCACAATATAAATAAAATAATTGAGAGAAGAAAAAGAGATATATTATCTATCAAAACCCAGTTAGATTAACATTCATTGGATTGCACACTTTGTTTGTTTGTTTGGATATGTAGCAAATTAACATTTTAATAGCACTTAATGACTGACTGAATGGAAATGACAATAAATGAAAATGTAAAACGAAAAAAGCGATCATGAAAATGTTTCCAAAAAGTGAATAAAATGATTTTTGACCACTTTGTTGTTCAGATGTATCACATGTTTGTAACTAAATGAAACATGAATTGAAGCAAAACACGGTATAAACTGAGGAGTGAGTCCCGTGAGGTTCATGTATTTTCTTCACTCCGCTGGGAAACTGCTCTCATGTCAAGAAGCATCAGATCAGTGCATGCACTGCATCGTCCAATCAGTGAGCGATACACAGTAAGGGGGCGGGGCGAGTGTCTGAGGGTTTCATCGGAGGATGGTCTGGTGGTTCCTCGATTATAGCTCCTCCATTATTGCTCGTCGCTCCTCCGGCAAAAATAAGGCCATTGGGACGCTACTCAAGATGACGCAGACATATCAACTTCCGGTGAGACCGAGACCGAGGAGCGAGGAAATGAAAAATAAGAGAAGTGAGAAGGGCCCTCTGTCTGTGTCTGCGTTATTCGCACCTGCCTGTAATCTGAGAAGGTCCCGCCTCTCTGGCTGGCTGCAGCCCGGAAAATCTTCAGTGTTGATTGACACTTCAGTAATAGCCTATCAGATAGCGCTGTGGGCGGGACATTGCTCGTAAACAGTGGTGACTGCAGCCAGAGAAACGGCCGCATCAGAGACAAAGTTGTATCAGCAATTTGATTAAAAAAAGGCTGATACCGATAATCTGTAAAAATGCGGAATATCGGCCTCGATAATCGGCCAGGCCGATAATCGGTCGACCCCTAGTATGAAGTCATTCCCCAAATAGTTTCTGCCATCACCAAACTATCATCAATTGGCCAATTAATTTCCTGTCTTGAACTGGCCAAATCAACACTGAAAAACAGGTCAACACCTTTTGTCTTCGGTGGTCAGGGAAAACACATGTGGAAAACTAAACATGCCAAAACACCTGATTGTCAAAGACAATGCGTAGAGAAAGTTTAAATGTACTCTGGGATTGTAAGCACTTGTCTCAGGATGATGGCCCAGAAATACCCTTTAACATAGTTGCAGATCATCCAATGTTTGCACACTGACAGTAATACAGTTGCTACTAAAGCAACAGTCATTACAGATGGACTTTGATTTTTAAATGTTGAAACGTTACCCTCCTGTTCCCAGCTGCTGATGGCTAATATACAGCTCCTCAAAACCATGTGCTTGTCAGTTCTAACACTTTAAATATCACATTTATAAACAATTATTTGCAAATAAATCACTTATTCCAAAGAATGAGTATAAAACAAGACTAAAAGTCATACATGCTCCGAGCTAGATGCTACCCTGCATTAACACAATGACAATGCTTACATGCTGACATTAAACAAGCATGAGGCCGATCACACATGTGTGAGTGCAGTAGAGGGACAGTTGGGATATGCTCCTGCTGGTGGCGATGCTTGGGTTTAACCAAAAGGACAGATGGTGTCACAACCTTTAGCATTTTACCGTACACTAAAACATGTTTCTGAAAAACAATGGAGCTAAAAAATAAACTGCAAGCACTAACATAGAACGTCTTCAGACAAGTAATTCTGTATGTTAATTAACAATATAACAATGTGCCAAGAATAATATATTGAATGGATAAAGTGGTGGCAAATGCATGCAGGTATATCTACTGTACATACAGAACATACAGATTGTAGGGTTTGTAAAGCGATTGAAAGTGCAGTCAAGTAGGAAGTAAGTGAAATAAGAGTTAGCTCAGCTTCAGGTTGCTATGACAGCATCAGAGGAGCAGCTGCTCTTTATGCACATCCATCACGTCTAGTCAAGTCAATGTTTATTATAGAAAAAGCACGCCTTAGAGGGCTCATTATCATCCAGAACGAGGCTGATATGCACATTTTAGTGGTTAACAAACAGGTCTCCTGAGCTACACTTATTGGCATCAATAAAGAAGTGCAGTGGGACGTGGAGAGCACCCTGAGGGGCCCCGGTGCTGGATGGGATGTTCTCTGCTCTGACTTGCTGCTTCTTGTCTGCCTCCTGTATGTGGGGAAGGATCCACTGACAGGAAGGGGCTGGCAGTGACCTGGTGAGTTAGAGTGAAGGCCTCTGGGATGTTGCTGTTCAACGCCAAACTTAAAAATGCAGGCTTTTATTCTACCACCGGTGATCGAGCTCTGTTCTGAGTTAGTGGATGAGTTTGGTTTCTTTTCACAGAGAACAATTCCAAACAAATCAGAATTCATTACCTAAAGCCATGTGAAATGTTTCCTTTTGTTCGTTGACGGGAGAGGGGGAAAGTACAGGGACTAACTCTTGTTAGGCATGCAACCTGCATTTGCTCCATGTGTCTGGTTCGTCAAATTAAAAAAATCAATAGCCATAAATACACTTGTGAAATAAATTATAATATTAATGTGTCAGATATTTAGAATGTCAGGGCTTCACAAGAGATAACAATAATCCATCATCGTTTAATGACAAATAATTAACCTGGTATTGTTCATATTTGGACTAGAACTATTGCCTATCAGAACCTGTTTGATAACCATATCAGCTCTTAGATTAGGGGTGTCCAGGGATTTCCCATAATGCCCTTTGAATTTTACAGTTTATTGAATACAAATGCACAATTCCAGTCCAAAAACATTAGCCCCTTTGAGTTCTTCTTCTTCTCTATTTTATTCGGAGCGAGGAGGCTTAGGCGGCTTCTCTTCGTCGGAGGCTGTAGGCGGCTGCTGGTTTCTGCTACTGCTTAGTCGTCATGCTTCTTATGAGGTTTCGTTATGCTAGGTTCTTCTCTTCTGCTTTGATTCGTCTTCTCTTCTATTGGTCTTTTCTTCTGTCTTTCTCTTCTTCTTGTCTTCTATTCTTCTTCTTCTTCTTCTTCTTCTTCTTCTTCTTCTTCTTCTTCTTCTTCTTCTTCTTCTTCTTCTTCTTCTTCTTCTTCTTCTTCTTCTTCATATATTGTTGTACCTTCTGGTGACACCACGGGTTAGGAGCAGGTTGGACAGAAAGGTGACCAGCTGCTTTGCTCATTATTGAATCGTGTGCAACTCCAAACTTTGCACTTGCACTAAAAGTCAACAGAATATGTCGTGGTTTCCAGCTGATTACAGAGTGCAATATTTTCTTCAAAGTAAGTATCAGTCCTAAAAGTAGAGTAAAACTGTGCATTTGGTTTAAAGTGCCCCATTATCAGAGGTGGAAGAAGTACTCAGATCTTGTACTTGAGTACAAGTAGAAGTAGTGTAGGAATACTCTGTTAAAAGTAAAAGTCCTGCATTCAAAAATGTTCCTCAAGTGAAAGTAGAAAAGTATTCTCATCAAAATATAGTGAAAGTAGCGACAGTAAAAGTAGTCGTTGTGCAGATTGGTCCATTTCAGAATAATATATATGATATGTTTATAATGATTGATCATGAAAGTGTTCTCAGAGCTGGTGAAGGTGCAGCTAGTCTGAAGTACTTTGTAGACTGCAGGGTAGCTGGTGGAGGTGCAGCTAGTCTGAAGTACTTTGTAGACTGCAGGGTAGCTGGTGAAGGTGCAGCTAGTCTGAAGTACTTTGTAGACTGCAGGGTAGCTGGTGGATTTACTCCAGGTGGAACTAACGTCTGATTCAACACTTGATTATATTTCACATCATTCATCCAGATCTGTGAAGTAACTAAAGGTATTAAATACATGTAGTGGAGGAAAAGTACACCATGTACCACTGAACTGTAGTGGAGTAGAAGTACACCATGTACCACTGAACTGTAGTGGAGGAAAAGTACACCATGTACCACTGAACTGTAGTGGAGTAGAAGTACACCATGTACCACTGAACTGTAGTGGAGGAAAAGTACACCATGTACCTCTGAACTGTAGTGGAGTAGAAGTACACCATGTACCACTGAACTGTAGTGGAGTAGAAGTACACCATGTACCTCTGAACTGTAGTGGAGTAGAAGTACACCATGTACCACTGAACTGTAGTGGAGTAGAAGTACACCATGTACCTCTGAACTGTAGAGGAGTAGAAGTACACCATGTACCTCTGAACTGTAGTGGAGTAGAAGTACACCATGTACCACTGAACTGTAGTGGAGTAGAAGTACACCATGTACCTCTGAACTGTAGTGGAGTAGAAGTACACCATGTACCACTGAACTGTAGTGGAGTAGAAGTACACCATGTACCTCTGAACTGTAGTGGAGTAGAAGTACACCATGTACCACTGAACTGTAGTGGAGGAAAAGTACACCATGTACCTCTGAACTGTAGTGGAGTAGAAGTACACCATGTACCACTGAACTGTAGTGGAGGAAAAGTACACCATGTACCACTGAACTGTAGTGGAGGAAAAGTACACCATGTACCTCTGAACTGTAGTGGAGTAATAATAATAATAATAATAACTGGGATTTCTATAGCGCCTTTCAAGGGACCCAAGGTCGCTTTACAGGAATAGGGCAAGCACAAACAAAACAAAACAAAACAAAGGTCAGACAGACAAAACAACAGATCGATTAGGGGCCGAAAGCCTTGATGAAAAGATGGGACTTGAGGGTCCTTTGAAGGCGTCAAGTGTGGGGATGTTGCGAATCTCCGCAGGGAGAGCGTTCCAGAGGGTGGGGGCTGCCACACTGAAGGCTCTGTCCCCGAAGGTTCGCAGTTTGGTGCGGGGGGTGGTAAGCAGGCCAGAGTCTGAGGACCGCAGGTTCCGGGGTGGGGCATGCGGGTGAAGGATGTCCGATAGGTACTAGGGGGCAAGGACATAGAGGGACTTGTAGGTAAGGAGGAGGACTTTGTAGGTGATGCGGAACTTGACCGGCAACCAGTGGAGGTGGATGAGGGTGGGAGTCTTTATGTCTTTATTAGGATCCCCATTAGCACTAGCATGAGCATTGGCTATTCTTCCTGGGGTCCTCACACACTCAAAACATACATAAACATACAACAAAATTAAAACAAAACAAAACAGCTCATAATTTCATGCTATTTACAGTGAAATGAAGTGAAACTAAAATGGTCATTCAATTATCGCCATCCTAAGGCCAAACAAAAGTAAATACAAATAAGTGTACATAATAATATATGCATACATAGCCACAGGCACAGTTCAAATTTACTTTGTAATACTTAAATAATTTTTTAGCAACCATTTGAAATGTACTTGAGAATTTTCCTGAATGATGTGAACCGGTAAAGAGTTCCAGCTGATCATGGCTCTGTACATGACTGTTTTCTGTCCCATATTTGATTTAGATTTAGGTAATACAAACCTTCCTTCTATTGTATGTCGTGTTTGATAGTTATGTTGTGCATATTGCGCTATAAATCTTTGTGATAATATATCTGGTGAGTGAGTCACTGTAATATTTCTGACAAAATTCAATAAAATATAAGTTGACCTCTGTCTGACAGTTAACCATTTCAGTGTCTCCAGCATTTCAGTGACTCTGGTTCTGTAGGAGCACTGCAGTGCACATCGTGCTGCCTTATTTTGTGCTACTTGTAGTTTGTTTAAATCTTTTTCAGCAGCACTAGACCATATAACCAAACAATAATCAAGCTGCGACAGAACCAAAGCATCCAAAACTTGTCTACTGACATCCATAGGCAAATATTTTACAATTCTTTTTACAAGTGACACACCCCTTCCCATTTTACATACAACATTATCAATTTGTTTAGACCAAGATAATTTATGATCCAGGGTTATACCTAGCAATGTTGTCTCCTTGACCTGTTCAATTTCAATATGGTTTAAATGTAGTTGCAATTTTGGTTCACCTTTTAACTGATGATTTGATCCTATTAATAACGATTTTGTTTTTCCCGCATTAAGTACCAACTTATTATTTATGACCCACTCTGATATCAGTAGTAGATCTTTATTCATAACATTTGTCAACTCTCTTGTAGTTGATGCTGCATAATATATTGTTGAGTCATCTGCATACATTACAATTTTAGCTTTTTCTAACACTAATGGTAGGTCATTTGTAAAAATAGAAAATAAAAGTGGTCCCAAACAACTACCCTGAGGTACTCCACAGGTGACTTTTTTCATCTTTGAGAGACTTCCATTAAAAAAAACAGTTTGACTTCGATTTGTCAGGTAACTTTCTAACCACTTCAGCGTTTCCAAATGAAAACCATATTGTTCCAGCTTGTGTAACAACAAAGAATGGTCAATGACATCAAAAGCAGAACTAAAATCGAGTAGTACTACACCCACTAACTTCCTATTATCTAGTTCGCCCTTCCAGTCATCTGTCATTTGTGTTAAAGCGGTGCATGTGGAATGGCCAGGTCTATAAGCATGTTGATACACAGTATTAAGTTTGTTACCTTCAAAGTATTTTTGTATTTGATTGAAAATTATTCTCTCCATTATCTTTGCTAATGCTGGTAATAAACTTATTGGACGGCTATTTGTACCAGAAAATGGTCCAGCTGGATTTTTTGCAAGTGGAATAATTTTTGCTATTTTCCATGCCTGTGGGCAAATACATTTATCAATACTCAAATTTATAATATGACAGATGGGCTCTGCAACAAAATTAGCAACATATCTAAGAAATGTACCAACTAAATTATCCACTCCTGGTGGTTTATCATTACATTTACCTAGTAGACATTCAACATCTGTAATTGTCACTTTTTCTATTTTAAATGTACACTTCTTATTTTTCATAATTAAATCCTGTATTAGAAATGTGGAGTTACTATTTATAGTTTGATTCATATTTATCCTCAAATGTTTTACTTTATCAAGAAAATAATCATTCAGATGATTAGCAATTTGTACTGGTTTCGTCAAAAATGTCCCATCCACCTCAAGATATGTTGAGGTGGATTTCGGCTTACGGCCCATCATGCCATTCACTAAGCTCCACAGTTTTTTCTTGTCATCCTTTATCTCTTTAATTTTATTTCCATAATACAACTGTTTTTTCTTTTTATTTAATGCTGTAACATAATTCCTTAACCTTCTATAAATGTGCCCGTCTGACTCATAACTTGATGAGAGAGCTACATTTTTTGCATCATCTCTTTGTTTCATTAGATCCCTTAATTCCTCATCTAACCAGGGTGCTCTAAAGTTCCTTACAGTCTGTTTTCTAAGTGGAGCATGTTTATCAATCACCTGCATGAATAACAAATTGAAGACATCAAGAGCATCATCTGGATCGACTTTCTCAAAAACATGTTTCCAACATATCATTTGAACATCCTGGATAAATGACTCTTCACTAAAATATTTCATTGATCTCCTCACAATGACTTTTGGTCCAGCTTTTGGCACCTTTGTCTTTCTCACGATAATTATTAAATTATGATCAGAACACCCTACTGGAATTGATATTGCCTGAGAACATACATGGCTAAAATTAGTAAATATATGATCAATACAAGTTGCACTTTTTGACCCATCTTTCTTGATGCATATCCTAGTAGGTTTAGTCACCATTTGTACCAAGTTACATGTATTAATTATTGTCTGCAGCTTGTTTTTAAGGGCACAGTGCAACATATTCCAGTCAATATTTAAATCTCCGATAAAATAAATCTCTCTGTCAAGATCACAAACTTTGTCTAACATTTCACATAATTTGTCTAAATAAATTAAGTTTGCATTTGGAGGTCTGTAACAACATCCTACCAACAAAGGTTTCAAGTGAGGTAAATTAATTTGCAACCAAAGTACTTCAATATCAGCAGACATCAAATCATATCTCACTTTAGCTGGTATTTGCTTTTGAATGTATACTGCCACCCCACCTCCATCTGCATTCCTGTCCTTTCTAAATATTCTATATCCATCAATATCCACAGCAGCGTCATTAAATGTGTCATCTAAGTGAGTTTCAGATATTGCTAACAAATGAATACCACATGATAATATTTCCTCTATCTCAGACACTTTATTTCTTAAACTACATATATTGATGTGAGCCAATTTAAACCCTTTACTTGGTAACTTATTCAACATTAAGATGGCAATTTAAATGTTATCTCTTTTTCACTTCCTATCAAAATGAGAGCTGAACTAAAACATACATGTAACACAATTTCAACCACACACACCATCACATACATAAGTGATGTGCTGCCACGGCTTTGTGTGCGTGAGTACCCTAGCAGCACAGTTTTGGACATACTGGAGCCTGTCCAGGGTTTTGTTGGGAACCCCGAACAGGACACCATTGCAGTAGTCCGAGCGGGTGGTGACAAATGCATGCACCAGGGTCTCGGCAACCGACTCCGAGAGTGACGGTCGGAGTCTGGCAATGTTCCTTAGGTGGTAAAAGGCCGATTTGGTCACAGACTTGACGTGGGAATGGAAGGAAAGGGTGGAGTCAAGGATGACACCCAGGTTGCGGGCTTCAGGAGATGGGGAGATGGAGCAGCCGTCGACCTCAAGGACGAAGTCACCAACCTTCTGGAGCAGGGCCTTGGGTGCCACAACCATGAGCTCTGTTTTATTGCTGTTCAGCTTAAGATAGTTGGAAAACATCCATGTTTTGTCATGCAGGCAGTTGATGAGAGACTGAGGGGGAAGCTGGGAGGATGGAGTGGTGCTGAGATACTATTGGGTATCATCAGCGTAGCAGTGGAAATTGAGTCCATGATGTCGGATGATCTGGCCGAGGGGGAGCATGTAAATGGTGAACAGGAGGGGGCCAAGCACAGAGCCCTGGGGTACACCGTGGTGGACTGGGGCCGGGGGTGAGTTTGAGCCACTGATGGAGACAAACTGTTTCCTGTTGAGGAGGTAGGATGTCAACCAGGACAGCGCTGTGCCAGTGACACCCAGGAGGTCTGAGAGGCGGGTGAGGAGGATGTTGTGAGAGATGGTATCAAACGCTGCAGAGAGGTCCAGGAGGATGAGGATGCTGAGGCGGCCAGAGTCAGCAGCAATGAGGAGGTCGTTGGTGATCTTGATGAGGGCGGTCTCAGTGCTGTGTTGCTGTCTGAAGCCGGATTGGAAGGGCTCATAGAGCTCATGGTTGGACATGTACAGATGGAGTTGGCCGGCGACCACTCTTTCCAGAGTTTTGCTGAGGAAAGGAAGGTTGGAGATCGGCCGGTGGTTCTGGAGGTCGTCGGGGTTAGGGCCAGGTTTTTTGAGTATGGGGGTGACTGAGGCCAGTTTGAAGCTGGTGGGGACTATACCAGGAGCCAGAGAAGCGTTGATGATGACCGCCATGTAGGGACAGAGGGTGGGTAGGCAGTCCTTGACCAGGGCTGTGGGCATGGGGTCCAGGCAGCAGGTGGAGGTCTTGGCCGAGCTGACCAGTTTGGCCACTTGGAGAGCATCCACAGGGGAGAAGGAGGAGAGGTTGGAGTGGGAGAGGCGCGGCGCTTGGGGTGCGTTACCAGGTGCCTGAGGTGCAGGTAGAGGGGAAGGAGTAGAAGTACACCATGTACCTCTGAATGGTAGTGGAGTAGAAGTATTACTATAGCAAAACATTTAAACACTTAAGTACAAGTCCCTCAAAAGTGTACTTAAGTACAGTACTTTAGTAAATCTACTTTGTTACTTTACACCACTGACCATTATATAACTCAAACCTTGTAACAGACATAGAGCAGAGCGCATCAGACAGATGGAGGGGAGCTGGGCTGCTCTCCAGAGCCCCCCGGAGAGGAGCTGCTGCCCGGAGGCATGGATCAGATGGACTACTGGAATACATGTAGTTACAAAGAGACTTTGATTCACTCTGATTTAAACACAAGTAGTTTGTAAAACAACACAATAAGTACACTTACAAAACAGGTTGGTACTTTGCACACCTTAAAAGTGTATCTCTATTTCTCCCTTTATGAGAACTTGCTGATATTATCCATGTCTTCTGGACATAGCCAGCTCTGTTCCTTGGCCAGCATGTGGTCATGTGTTGTCCTCCCTTCCTCCCACTGTATCATGAATCAACACTCCCCCCCCCTAACCGCCCCTCATGAGGTAAACATGATAAACAAGCCAAGTGGGATTCATTCTGTCTTGGCTCTTTCCAGCTCCGTCTGGACTGCAAATACACTTTAAACTAACAAGCTCCTTAACTTAGTCTGCACCCGATCACATGGCTGAGAAAGAGGGAGGAAGGAAGGACACTTAGAGTGTGAACAAAATAAAGGTTGGTTCCCGCAAGACATAATGCGGGAATGTGAGAGCAGACAGGTGTCCGTGCTTGAAGTCATCAACTATGTTGCGACCTTGACTGGCAGGGGCAGAAACACAAAAGTCTCACTCACACACACACACACACACACACACACACACACACACACACACACACACACACACACACACACACACACACACACACACACACACACACACACACACACACACACACACACACACACACACACACACACACACACACACACACACACACACACACCACACACACACACACACACACACACACACACACACACACACACACACACACACACACACACACACACACACACACACACACACACACACACACAGAAGACCCTGTATGTAATGTAAATGTATAGGGGGGGGGGTACAGTGGGTGGTCATTGAACATGTGTTCTGATAAATGTTCTTCACAGAAAATGGGTTTGAACAAATAATTTATCATATCATTTTTCTTTAGCTAAATAATGAAAAGGGGTCCCACAGACCCGCAGACCATACAAGGGTTAACTGCTATGGCTGAGCCCAGACTCTGAACACCCGTCCCACAGATGGACAGACCCATCCAGGTCACCCACAGAGAACAGTGTGTGTGTTCTGTGTGAGCTGGTTTTACTACAGTGGTACTAATGTGTTCAGCTGAGTCAGACAGGAATTCATGTTGTTCCGCTCTTCCCTGTTTCTGCATGAGTGAGAGATGTAGTCCTTGTAAAGCAAATCAAATCAAGTTTTATTTATATAGCACATTTATAAACGATTTTTGGTGGAGCCAAAGTGCTGTACATATAATAAAAATAGCCTACAGTAGAGACACTTTACAGCAAATACAATAAACAGCACAGATTGTTCAGAATATCAGTATGAGAAAAAATACGACACCCTCTATCCTCAGACCCTCTGTCCTTAGACCCTCTGTCCTTAGACCCTCTGTCCTAAGACCCTCACATCGTACAAGGAAACACTTCCAGAGAAACCCACAGTTTAAGGGAACATGGAGAAACCTCAGGGAGAGCAGCAGAGGAGGATCCCTCTCCCAGGACGGACAGACTGCAATAGATGCCGTGTGTAAATCCAAGAGATAATACATTTTACAGCATAGAGACCGAATGTTAGGAAATGCATGTGTCTGAATCTACGAAGATGTTGTAAGGACGGACGCCGGTTCAGACACAGTTTGCAGGGTATGTGTAACACATTACAGAACACCCACACAATGCTCCACAACACAGGCCTGTTTGCACAGAGGCTACAATGTTAACTACGGGATATCTAACGTACACTTCTGACAGACAAACTGTCTAGCATATAAGAGATATACGAGAGTGTCGAAAAGCTGAACGCAGGTGGCGAAAAACAAATGTCCAGGTTCATTTTGATATTATTCCAACAGGGTTTTTCAAAGATGTTTGGCCTTGCATGGCCTCAGATCTACTTCACATAGTAAACAAGTCTCTCCACTCAGGTGTTTCTCGCCCTGAAAACTGCAGTCATCAAACCGCTCTTAAAAAAGAATAATCTAGACGTTGGAGTAATGAACGATTACAGGCCCGTATCAAAGCTCCCATTTCTAGGTAAGATCATTGAACAAGTTGTTTTTGAACAGCTGAGCCATTTCTTGAATTTAAATAACTGTTTGGATGTGTTCCAGTCAGGCCTTCGTCCAAACCACAGCACTGTATGAGGGGCCGTACAGGCCGTAATACATACTGGTCCTCTCACACACATACATTCTCCTTTTACATACATACATTTTCACTCTCACACACGTATATATTTACACTCATACATTCATACATTTTGCTCTATCTTATACATTTTTCACTCACACATTTATACATTTTGCTCTCGTGCACATTCATTCAATGTTTACATTTAATATTATAAATAATATATGCATGTATGAATATATGTATGCAAGAGAAGAATGTATGTATGTGTGAGAGAAAGTATAGTGGAAACGGAAGGAGTATGGTTGAAACGGTTGAAACGGAAGGCAGGTCATTATCGCGCTGTGATTGGCTCAGAAGGTCGAGAGGGGCGGGCTCATGTTCAGAAGGTCGAGAGGGGCGGGCTCATGTTCAGAAGGTCGAGAGGGGCGGGCTCATGTTCAGAACCTCTGATTCAAATCAACACGATGGAGGGAGATGAATCCGTGTATCTACGGACCATTTGTTTTTCTTTATTAAACAAGTAAACGGAAGAGTGTCTGAGAGGCGTTTTTGCTTTTAGTTGTTTACCTTACTAAATGGTCTAATGGTCATTGGAGCGACACATTCAGAAGGCAAGTCATTCCTCTCATGGACTCTTGACAAGGCACACGTGTTCATAGAAAACCATTCCAGGTGACGACCTCATGAAGCTGACTGAGAGAAGCCAAGCGTGTGCAAAGCTGTCATCAAGGCAAAACAGCGCTACTCTGAAGAATCTCAAATATAAATCATAATCATATTCAACACTTTTTGGTTAACTAGATAATTCCATGTGTTCTTTCATAGTTTTGATGTCTTCAGTATTCATCTACAAAGTAGAAACAAATTCAAATAAACATAAACCATTGAATGAAAAGGTGTTTCCAAACTTGTGACTGGTACTGTACATAAAAAGATTATTTTTCGAAAGAAACCGGTTAAAGCTAAGGAAATTGAAAATTACCAAGATGGATACATGGCATACTTAAATAGCATATTCTTCTCTACCTCTGCTATCTCTTTGTGAATATGTTGTACAACTTTACAAGTCTAAGGGAGCACTAGTATTTATTCGAACTGGCCATCTGGCCATGTTCTATTGTAATTTACAACTGGCCTTTTAGCTGATAAATGCTCAACTATGTTCACCAGGAGGGATGTGCGAGCACCCCTGCTCTCTCTCGATGGTTTGTCCCGCTGTCAAGGCTCTTTGGGACGTGACTAAATATACAAAGCTTCAATGACTAGCTACAAACTTGCTGGCCGTCCTGCACAATGGAATTGATTTTAAATCAGCACAAAACTTATAGCTCTAGTGTGACATTCATAAACTGCTAAGTTAAAAAGGTCAATTGTTCAACTGTAATTAGATGCACTTTGTGAACCCTGTGAGAGTGGAGGAGGCTGCCACACAATGGCATATGGGAACATTGGAGCACAGCGCCATGCCTCCTCTATTGTAATAAAAC